>NW_024376263.1:67500-367500 GCF_016808335.1 Panicum virgatum
CGCACGTTAGAGTCAAAAGGGTTCAGACTTAGTAGGACCAAGATCGAGTACATGATGTGCGATTTCAGCGCGACTAGGCATGAGGGGGGAGACGTTAGTCTAGATAGGCAAGTGGTGGTCCAGAAGGATACTTTTCGGTATTTAGGATCGATGCTACAAAAGGATGGCGACATTGATGAAGATGTTAGGCATAGAATTTCAGATGGCTGGTTGAAATGGCGGCAAGCTTCTGTCATCCTTTGTGACAAGAGGGTGCCGCAAAAGCTAAAAGGCAAATTCTATAGGACAGCAATTCGTCCGGCGATGTTATACGGTGCTGAATGTTGGCCTACAAAAAGGCGACATGTCTAGCAACTGAGTGTAGCAGAGATGTGGATGTTGCGGTGGTTTTGTGGGCACACAAGGAGGGATAGAGTCCGGAACGAAGTTATTCGGGATAGGGTCGGGGTGGCACCAATTGAGGAGAAACTTACCCAGCATCGGCTGAGATGGTTTGGACATGTCCAACAAAGGCCTTCTGAGGCGCCGGTGCATAATGGGGTTCTTGAGCGGGTCGATAATGTAAAGAGGGGTAGAGGTAGACCTAAACTGACGTAGGATGAGTCGGTTAAGAGAGACCTTAAGGATTGGAATATCTCTAAAGAGATAACTTTAGATAGGAGCGCTTGGAGAATAGCTATCAATGTGCCTGAACCTTGAATTTATTTCTTTTGGGTTTCATCTCTAGCCTACCCCAACTTGCTTGGAAAAAAAAAGCTATGTTGTTGTTGTTGTAAAACTGATCACAATGATTCAAGTATCTGATCTATGGCACTTGAAATAAATTTTGTATGCTATAATAATGTGAGCTTGTATGATATAAAAAATTTCCATCTGATAGGAATTTCAATGTGTGGGCTTTGTTTATGTGAGATGTCTGTTTATGCATTTGGATACACAATAAGCAGAAGACTCAAGCAGAAACATGGGTGCACCCTTATTGGTTTTGTAGGGTGAGAGGCACACACACATTTGTGACCTTATGTGTCTACATGTGCCCATGGCTGTCTACATTCTCTGTTATTTGTGTATGAATGTTCAGTGGTTGTGGTTAAATTGATCCTACCCAAAGACTTTAAAGGTAGTCACAAGACAACCTTTCCTAGTTCTAACTTCCAAACCTATAACTTGGTTTGTGATGAGTGTCAGGAGGGCATGTTTCCACATGTTTGTACTGCATATTAGTTACCCAACCTTTTTCCCTCGACCCTTTTTCTTAGCATGGTTACGGTCTTATGGGCTGTCATACTGATCTAGTATTTTTACACTGATCATAATGCATATCATATATGTCAAATCACAGGATCATTTTGGGGAAAATACCTACTCAAGATGGCTCAAAGAATGCCTATACCTTTATTAGTGGCACGTGGGTGGATAAGTCTTTCTTGTATTTGTATAGAAAATAGTGCAAGAAGTTTTTGACTTTCTTTTGCGGGCATTATTTGTTGCATGTTATTGCCACCGCATTTCAGCTGAATGTGCCTTGATGCATCATCTTTTTACATAACCATCACAAGTCAATTCGTTTTTTTTACTTTTCTAGCTTTCTCAACAAAAATGGAAATAAGGACAAAGTAGTTAAGATTAGAACTATGTGTTAAGATTAGAACTATGCAGCGTATTTTTGCACATTGTCATGGCATTAGTTGGCAATATTGCTGTCCTTTGGGGTGGTTGCGAGGGCTGAGGGACTTTGCATTTTAACATTGCTTACACAACAACAACAACAACAACAACAACAACAACAACAACAACAACAACAACAACAACAACAACAGCATAGTCTTTCAGTCCTAAGCAAGTTGGAGTAGACTAGAGTTGAAACCCAACAAGTTTTAAAATCAGGATTCAAGCACATAAATAGCTGTTTTTCAAGTGCTCCTATTTAGAGCTAAATCTTTGGGTATATTTCATCCTTTCAAATCTCCTTTTATTGCCTCTTCCCATGTTAATTTCGCCCTTCCTCTGCCTCTCTTCACATTACTGTTATACCTTAGAATTTTACTACACAATGGTGCCTCCAAAGGCCTCCGTTGGACATGTCCAAACCATCTCAGCCGGTGTTAGATAAGCTTTTCTTCAATTGGTGCTACCCCTAACCTATCACGTATATCCTCATTCTGGACTCGATCCCTTCTTGTATTACCACAAATCCAACGCAGCATACGCATTTCTGCAACACTTATCTGCTGAACATGTCATCTTTTTATAGGCCAACATTCTGCACCATACAACATTGCAGGTCTAATTGCCGTCCTATAAAACTTGCCTTTTATTTTCAATGGTACTCTCTTGTCATATAAAATACCAGATGCTTGGCGCTACTTCATCCACCCCGCTTTGATTCTATTACTAACATCCTCATCAATATCCCGATCTCTTTGTAGCACTGATCTCAAATACCGGAAAGTATCCTTTTTGGCACTATTTGGCCTTCTAAATTGACATCTCCCTCCTCATGTGTAGTAGTACCAAAGTCACATCTTATATACTCAGTTTTAGTTCTACTAAGTCTAAAACCTTTTGACTCTAGGGTCTCCCGCCACAACTCTAGTTTCCTATTTACTCATGCTCGACTTTCATCAACTAACACTACATCATCCGCGAAGAGCATACACTAAGAAATATCCCTTTGTATGTCCCTTGTGACCTCATCCATCACCAAGACGAATAGATAAGGCCTCAAAGCTGACTCTTGATGTAGTCCTATCTTAATAGGAAAAGCATATGTGTCGCCATCGCTTGTCCGAACACTAGTAACAATATTGTTGGACTTATTGTTGTACATGTCCTTAATAAGTCCAACGTACTTTGTTGGGACTTTATGTTTGTCCAAAGCCCACCACATAACATTCCTTGGTATTTTTTCATAAGTCTTCTCCAAGTCAATGAAAACCATGTGTAGGTCCTTCTTCTTCTCTCTATACCGCTCCATAACTTGTCTTATTCAGAAAATGGCTTCCATTGTTGACCTTCCAGGCATGAAGCTAAATTGGTTCATAGAGACTCGTGTTATCCCTCTCAAACGGTGCTCAATAACTCTCTCACATAGCTTCATAGTATGGCTCATCAATTTAATTTCTCGGTAATTGGTACAACTTTGATTATCTCCCTGGGCCAATGGGAAGCTTCGGATGTTCATCGACTACACCAGCCTCAACAAGGCAAGTCCTAGAGATCCCTATCCACTCCCACGCATCGATCAGATCATGGACTCCACCTCCGGGTGTGATCTTTTGTCTTACATTTTCCTAAGTTCTTAAACTATTTATTTTGATTTTGTGCGATTGTCCAAGCTCAAAATTAGTTGGACCAGTTTGGCATATCCAAAAATCACCAAACTTTTTCTGTAGCCTACATGCATCAAAATAAACATGCTTTAAAAATTTCAAGTGTAGGAGTGGAGTATTAACAGAGATATAAATAGGTCTACCAAAATTAGGCATAAATCAAGCGCTAAATAAAATCTATAGCTAGAGAGCAGTACTGGGCCTTAAAATTTTACAGAGGGCTAATCTTTAGATGTGTAACCTACTGTAAAAAGATGGTGGTCAGCCAAGGCCTAGAACTAGAGATCTAATTAAACACCTATTTAACTTGTATTTAATCTAGAGCCAAAATCAGTGATCAAATGAAAACTTTCTGTAACAAAAGTTGTAGATCTACTCTCAAGGAACTCAGAACAATTGGATTTGTATTTTCATGATTTTTCTACGAATTTATACGCATTTTTGAAGTTAACTGCTTTGATTTAAACACTTAAAAGAAATCATTACAAATAGATCCCTGACTTTTGCTGATAACCTGTAACACCCGGTTTACAAAAGGACATAAACCGAGCAATCATATACGTGCCAGGATCAAGTCACACGTATATACAACAGAATGAATAGTATATCACAGCACATATCACGTAAAAAGATATAATAAAGCAAGTACGAATGTTATTTATTATATGAATGACAAAATGTCTTATACAGCGGAAGCGTAAAACATATACAAAACTCTATCTCGGAAGCTGGGCACCACAGGGACGTCGACTGGGAGACGACCGTCTAGAAGTCCTCGTACTCCTGGTAGCTCTGGGTGAACTCCTCCGCGTCGCCAGGAACTGAGCAGCAGTAGGGTATCCCCAAAAGAACAGAGTAGGCAAGTGTGAGTACACAACTTGTACTCAACAAGTATAACACAAACTATGAGCCTCTAAGGTTGGTTGAGTCAACTGCATTAGCTTTTAAGTCTTAGCAAAATTTTATTAAAGCTAATTACTACAAGTTGATGAATTACCATAAACCCAGATATATAGTATTTAATCAAAATTAATTATGATCTACTGAGAACCAAACCAAACCAACCACCCGGGGAACCCCCCTAATCAAAGGAAGATAACCCCACTAATCAAAAGGAGGATCTGGGCCGCTCATAACCGTGAGCACGGCTAGTATACCAGTTTTACATTCTGCAGAGGTTGCACATCTTTACCCACAAGTCATGAGCTACGCTAGTTGTTCATCACACTTCCTTAGGTGAGATGGCTAGCAAGCACACTACGAGGCCGTTACAAAGAATCTCGTTGGTAAGGAGTAATCGCGAGGGTTGGATCGGCGATGATGGAGCAGGTCTAGTGGGCGTCAAGACACAAAGCACAGACGAGGCCACTCAGTACGAGGGCCATAGAAGCTTACCACCCCTGCCCCGCAGGTAAGTTACTCCAAACCAAAAAGACATAATTAGTAACCAAGACCGTCTCATTCCAGTCTTGTGGTAACGCTGTTGTCCCAGGTTGTCGCTCTATGAACCGGTCCTTATGGAGAGTGGCCAACCAAGCACTAAGCACCGTGCTGGCCCCCTAAACCAAGTTTCTAACAAAACATATTTTAAGGATGCACAAACCACAGAGGGTCGGCTCTAGAATTAAGTTGCATAAGAATATTAACAAATTAATTAAAAAGGACCATTATGTGTGAGAGCGCAGCAACCTAGCACAACTAACCAAAATGCATCCCAAGGGATATATAAAGGATATAAAGGTGGCTAGGAAATCCTTATAGGCATACAATATTAAAATGCAGTTTGAAAATGTATTTAAAGGTGATAGGTGTTGTTCATATTATACTTGCCTTCCTCAAAGTTCTCCTGCTGCTCAAACTGCTCTGAAGACGGTGGCTGCTCTGGGTACTGGTACTCCTCCGAAGGATCAACGTCTACTCACGATCACAATGTCAAAACAAGTCCAGCACATACACATACATGCAAACAAGAGCAAACACTAAGAAACAGTACAACAATACATAAAAACAGCAAACAAAACTAAGCTAGAACTATTCTACGCGTTACAACGATCACGTGGACATAAAGAACACCTAGAACGGAGCTAGAACGCGAAATCTAGGGCTAAAACAAGATCTAGGGGCTAAACTGCAAGAAAAACAGAGTTCAAGGGGCTCCTGCGCAAAAACCAGGGATCTAAACATAATTAACATATAGACCCAGGGTCTAACTCGCAAAACTACAGGGGCTGGACCGCGGGTTCTAATTCTAAAAAGCTCAGGGGCCTAAACGTTAAAAACTAGGCCTTTCTGGAATTACTTTTGAACTAACCAGGACTGCGGGTTGTTTTCAAAGAAACCCAGGGTCTCTTTAGCAAAAAGGCTAGGGCTGACCGGTACGCCGCGGGTCAAACTAGATCTGGGCCATCGGATCGCGATCGGGCGATCTAGATCGAAGGGGTATGATGATCTAATCCTACGCGTGGTTCGCGGATCGGGCGGTCAGGGTGAGTTGGGCGCGCGGGCGGTGGCGCAGGTCGCCGAAGACGGCGTTCCCGCGGTGGGGCTTCACCGGAGAACACCGATAATGGTTTTCCGGGGCCTAATTCGACTCGGATTTTGGTCCGGAATGGCGTACGCATCATGCGCGATTCACTGGTGGCATCAGCTGGGCCCGGGGTGGCTCAGAGGCATGGATGCGGCGGCAGTGGCAGTTCCGAGCAGTGGTGATGCACCGGTGAGTGGGGTTTGGACCTCGCTGGGGCTCGGGTACGTGTGCAAAAGAAGCAGGGGATCCCCAAGGTGCTTACCGAGGGAGCGGGTCGAACTAGAGGTCCGCGCATGGTCGACGGCGACTGGCGGCGGAGACGCGGCTCGACGGAGCGTGCACACGGAAATTCTCGTGTAGTGTAGGGTCGGGGTCGGGGAAGAAGAGGTCGATGGCGCTCCTGACTCCAAGGCGAAGCCATGGCGTTGACTTGTGGTGGCGGAGCGGCGGCGGAACAGCGGGACCACGGCGGCGCTGAGCTCTGTGCCAGCAATGGCGAGGCGGAGGTGCTGGAGATCGGGATTGTGACACCCTAGGTGTCTGCACAAGAAAACTACTTTTATTTCCTATGCTTCATGTGTGAAATTGTTTAAGCAAGGGCTTATTTTAAAACTTTAAGGACCTTTGTGTAATTATAAATTGTTCCAAGGTCAACTGAATAGTTTTATTTGAATAGGTGTATTCGCAAATTGTAGTGTAATCATTGCTTGGCAGGAAATCTTTTATTTCAGCCTAGATTTAAAGTGATTTTACATTGAAAAAGACAAAAGTCCTTTGAATTCAAATTCTCCTTATGTTTTCAAAAATAACTCTTTAACTTTTGATCAAATAAATTTTTGCACAACATCAAAGTTGTAGATCTTGAAAAATTGAACAACTTTTATGTTGGGAACTTTTTCATTTAAGCCCTAGATTAAAAGTTATTGCTGGTTTACAGTTGGGTCCCTGAAATTTCAGAAATTGCAAACTGGTCCCTTTTCCCCTTCCTCCAGCCTGCCTGCCTGCTCTGCTCCACGCCGCCGCTGTTCAGCGCCGTCGCCGCCGTGGAGGGCCAGCCCGGCCACCTCCTGCTCGCGATGGCCGCCCACGCGTCGCGCCCGACCTCCTCCACCGCTTTTTGCCTTCGCGCTGTGCCTCCCTGCCTTGCCACGCAGCACCGAGCGCCCGCCGGCCGCCACCTCACCGTCGCCGTGGCCCGGCCAAGACAGAGCCCCAGAGCCCAATCTCTTGCGCGCAGCGGCACTACAAGAACCCCCTCGACCAGTTGCCCTCGCCCTTTCGCTCGCTCCCTGCCCAGAATCCCCAGAACGCCTCCGCTGCCCGCCCGAGCTCCGACGAGCTCGACCTCACCGTCGAACCCCCACCTCCGCCCTTCCCCGCCCTCAATCGACCTCACCAATCGCTCCGCCTCACTCCCGCGCAGCTCACGGGCAACTTCTCCTCGCCTAGAACTCACCAGAGACCCTCGCCGTCGTTGAACCTCCGCCGCCGACCCGCCTGCTTGTGTCGCGCCGCCGCTACAGCTCACCCCGACCCCGATTCCAAGCACTAGAAGGTGCGCCTTGACCTGGTGAAGCTCCCACGCCTCTTTCCCCTCGCCGCCGACGACCCCCTCGCCGGGATTTGGCCGGTCAAACCCGCTCCTTCCTCTGACCACGGCCGAGGGCCCCCCTGTTAGAATTCAAGAAACCCCAGGGGGCTGTCTGCGAAGCCCGTGACTCATTTGAATAGTGTCTTCAGGGACTTCTTTGTGATTTTTGCTGTAAACTTTGAAATTCCATAGAAATTCGTAGAAAAATCAGAAAAATGCAAATCTTGATGTTTTGGAATCCTCTTGAAGAGATATTTGCAGTAGAATCATAATATGATGTGTGTTATTTGAAAGTTTTTGCTGTAAAAATATATTTGTGTTACTAGTGTTTAAATGCTAGTTGTTTTTACCTTTTCCTTAACTGATGTTTGAAGCCATATCTTGCTATGAAATTTTTATGCTGAGATGCTCATATGTCTCTAGTATTTCTATAAAAATTTCGTGGTTAGTTCTCATGTTTAGATATTTTTTTGATTTAATGCTTGTTAAGTGATCTTTATTCATGTTAAATAGTTTCCTTGATTAGAAAATCCTGGTAATTTTTCTAGAGTCTTGTTTTAGTCACATGTTACTGTATGTACTATTTGAGCACCAGTTCATGACTAGAACAGAAGCTACAAATGGATCTTGTTAGTTTTCTGTCAGTTTTGTTTATTTTCTCAGAATTAATTCTCTGTTTATTAAATCTTGAAAATTTTACAATACCTAAGATAGCTCTGTGTAGACCTCCTGTTAAATTTCTAGCTTCTAGGTTTACCTGATCTAACCTGTATAATTCAATCTGGTTCTAGGAGTTGTCTGAATAAATGATTTGTCCTGAATAAATGGCTGCATGTTTTGGTATGAAATTTTCAGGGTAGATCACTCTGTTTACCTTCTGTTTGATTTAATTTTTGCTGATTTTAATACTGAATGTGTACTGAGTGATTGATTTATTAGCAAACCATGTTGTATTTGCTATAGGAAACAACTACCACTTGTTTATGAAGATTAGTGAGCTTCTTTTGTGCTGTTGATCATGATGCCTTGTGTAGTTAGAAAAGTTAGTTGTCTACTCTATAAATGATTGCCCATATACTAAGTTGTGTTGCTATTTGTAGACTACAACTTTATTATGAAATGAGTGTGATTGTACTTTCATCTATTGCATTACATATAGATACGACTGCTCTATCGGACGGAACATACGAGCTGATCTCGGATTCCGAAGGAGGTGATCTCGAAGCTCAAGTGAACACTGTTGTACTAACTGGAGCCCCGGACCAAAGTTCGGAAGAGCCCAGGGCTGAAATAGTTAGCGACTACCGAGAAGGCAAGCCCCGGACATAACCTATATTTCAAATTAATACTATTTATTGTTATTACTTATTTGTGCATTTACAGTTCTTAGGATTTGAATTGAAACCCTAGATGCATGATCCTAGGAACCTATGTAATGAACACTAGACCTGAGTTTAATTAATTGCTAAGCTTATTGGACCGGTAAAAGTCGAGTGATTACCTGTCACTCGCGAGCTCTATAGGAATTGTTTGTTTACTTTCTGTTATCAATATAAGGACGACGGACGGGGTTGTGTTCGATATCATGACCTTATGTGAGACCCCGTCTATGTTGATGAACTTGCTAAGGTCGCGGTGTGTGGTAGTGCTGGTTAAGTTTTTTAACGTACTAGCCACATGCCGTAAATATGGTACGCGGTAAGCCTAGTAACCGATTGGACCGGGGAGTGGATATACTGACACTCTCTCTTAGAGATAGGTTTTTAATTATGTTTATGTTGATCAACACCGCGACTACTAGGGACAAGGTTGGACCTTCGAGCCATGTAGTCGGGGAGAGTGCTCCTATCCACAAGCCGGAAAGAAAGGCAAACGGTTGTTTGGGAACGACCCGATGTTGTTCCAAACGTGTGTTAGGTCTGCCTAGTCAGGTTAACAAATTCGATTCGAATTGTCCGCTTCTCACGGTTTGGGACTGCTTGATCTCTTTGCCACACAGAGTAATAAGAGCAACATTATTATGATCAATCTTGATGATTGCTTAAAGTTCTACCATGGTTGAATAGTAGTTGCTTATATAGAATGGTTAATCAACTAGAATATTAGAAGCTAAAATTTGAAAGTAAGGCCCAATTCTTTATTGCTTTTCAGCAAAAGGAAAACCAGAGCCTCACAGAACCCTGCATAGTCTAGTTAGGTGGGCTATGTATACCCGTTGACGGTTAAGTCTTGCTGAGTATTAGAATACTCAGCCTTGCTGTTGAAACCCTTTTTCAGGTATGAGTTTTGAGGACCAGGTCGTTAGTTTGTCTTGGCCCTGCTCTTTGCCTCCTGGCTGGTCCGTAGAGTGAGATCCGTCTTCGGCTGGCAATGACCCCAACGAGTGATACCTTGCTTGGGCTAGCTTGGTATACTTTTGCGACGTGTTGTAGTCGTCGTATTCTCTTTCCGCTGCTTTTCCAACTCTGAACTTAAAGTTGTGGTTTGTACAACTGTTTTACTAAGTTTGGTTTTGTAATAATGTCTTGAACTGGTTGTAATCACTACTGAGCTTGTGTTGTAAAACATGTGGTTGTAATATCTCTGGACTCGCCTTCGTGCGGGGTATGCTTGTTCGATCCGAGAACCGGTGGTTGTATCGGGACGTTACCCGACAGACCAAGAATTGTTCCGTTTGAAGTGTGTTTGAGCCGGTGTTGCCTTTATGGTGATGGCCTGCGTACTTGAGCCGGGATAATTCAGGTGGTTCTGCCACAGGGATGGCGGCTGCAGAGTGGCGAGGTAGGATGTAGGGGTCGTGGGGGGCTAATTAAAGACGGGACCGGGGTCTGGGCGTGCGTGCACGGCGCAATCGCGGCGGAGATCGCGGCGGCGCAGGACGCGGAGGAAACGGATCGCGCAACAGTCTCGCGCGATCCCGGGCTCGGGTGGGGGAGCTTCTGGAAGCGGAGCGCGCACAGGAGGCTGGCCAGTGGGTCCTGCAGGGCCGGGGTGGTCCACGGAGCAGCGAGGAGGCGGGGCTGCGGTGGTCCAGCGAGTAGAGGAGGTCGGGCGAGGGAAGGAAGGGGGAGAAGACAGTGCCGACAGGTGGGCCCGGCTGGTCAGTGAGGGGAGGGTGCGACGCGCGGGCCGCTCTGCTGGGCTGCGGAGCGGGAGAGGGGGTCGCGGCGCTTGGCGAGGTGGGCCTCGGCGGTTTGCTGGGCGGAGGCGTGGAGGGCGTGCGCTGGGCAGCGGTGGGGAGCGGGCCACGCGGGGAGGGGCAACTTGGGCCGCCTGGGAGAGGGAAAGGAATGAGGAGGAGGGCCGGCCGGGTTCTGGTTTCTAGTTTCTTCCTCCTTTCCTTTTCTATTTCCTATTTCAAACCAATCTAAACCTATTTGAATTCAAATTTGAATTTGAATTCAAACCACACTCAATCAAATAAAATTATGCACCAGCATGAATGCACAAACAAGTTTAACCTAGAAATTTTTTAATTACTTATGAAACAAAATTAGATTAAATGCAAGACTAAACATAATAAACCTTAGAAAATTAAATAAAGCCAATTAAATTTATTTTTTAATAGGAAAATTAAATTAGGGTGTTACATAACCCCCTAAAAAGAAAACAGCCATCGCAATGTCATCCCTTGCCGTGAATCAGAGGAAGGGGCGGCGGTGCTCGGCCAGAATCCGGCGAGGAGGCTCGCTGGTGGTGAGGGCCCCGTGGGGGAGGAAGGAGAGGAGCTCGATAGCAACCTTTGGATGGCCTTAGGAGGGTCTGAGGCGGTCGGTAGAGGTGGTGCCGTGGCGAACAAGCGCGGGCGGCACTGAGGTTCGGCGATGGCGGCGCTCCGTCGAGCAAGGGGCGGAGGTGACATACCATCAAACAAACTATAACTGATTTAATGAGCCATTCGCAGTTTCACAGTTCGAATTAGTTCATACTTGCACATGCATGGCTTAATCTTTGAGACAAGCATATGACTACTGGCAGGATCAACCAGATAGCACATCCTCCTCAACAAGCCAACGGCGGCTTCTGCAAAAAGCATCAACCGGGCCGGCTGTCATTGATTTGAAGGTTCCGACTTTGCAAGGAATGAGGAGCGAAAGCAGCCACGTCCTATATCGTTAGCGTCATCTGAGACCAATAGCACAAGCGAGGTAGCCTTGGTGGACTTGGCCGTTGAGACCATTACCACGAGGCAACACTGGTTGGTTATTATGCCGTCGCATCGCACCCAAAGGGTGGACGCAACGAAGGCAACTTGTAGCGAATGCAACTTCCCAAGGAATGGGTAGCAGCATGCAAGCACTTTTTAAGGGTTGGGCATGGTTCCCACGAGACTAAAGGGACACAGGTGCTGAGAGTCAGCTGCAAAGATAGGGGGTTCCCAGCAGCCGCAGGTCCAAGACATCTCATGCGCTAGCTGATACACGACAGCCAAGCCATCCAAAGCATCAATCCGCGCAATGCACTGTGAGTCTATTTGTGAGGAGGACAACCAGTGGACCACTGAGCACGATAATGAACAATATCCATCCCACAGTTAACCAGATTCGGTCAAATAGTGACTAGCCTTAGCCAACCGGTGCAAATTTCTGAAGCTCGAGGACTGAGTTCAAAGGCATGCAAACCAAAGCATTGGAATCCCCAAGCCCGAACGTAGGAAACGAGAGCAAGCCATCGCCAAGGCCAGTCTGCGAGTCCCCCTTGCCCGATCTTGAGAAATGAGTTCAATGCCAACATGCCCAAACAGTTGGAATCCCCGATCAACCGAAATCCATTCGGGCTTAGCCTTAACAAGCCCCTAAACCACCTTGTCCGTTGGTGCAGTACTGCGAGGCCTGGGAAATGAGTTCAAAGTCACATTACCGCACGTCAGAATCCCCAAGCCCGAACGCAGGAAACGAGAGCAAGCCATCATCAAGACCCGTCTGTGAGCTCCATTTGCCCGTTCTTGAGAAACGAGTTCAAAGCCGGACCAAATCCCCAAAAGCACATGAAGCCCACACCGGCCTCCCGAAGTCAGCCTGGCTGAAAACCACAATGTGGCCGGCCGTCGCCAACCTCACCCTGGTTAGGGGGTACGGCTAGGAGCACCCGAAACAACCCGAAACACATAGCCGGATATTGTTTCCCAAGTACCCGTTCACCGCATCGGCTCCCCCTACTATACCCGGGGGCATCCCCCACCCAGAAGTTCTGGGAATTTTTTAACCTTCTGGACGCACAGTTTTGGAGGTTTGCCTGGAAGGCCTGTGATAGGGCGAGATAACATATCTGGTCTCAAAAACTGGGTTGTTTTCAGTTCAGGGTCACATGAGAGTTCGTAAACTCAGCCCCCGTCACCTTCGGAGGCCAACTTCATTCGTTCTTGAGTCGTTTTGTCCGTGTTAAACCTGACTCCATGTTCTGCAGCTGTTTTGGTCCAATCCCGATTTTTTGCCAAGGTGTCATACCGAATGGCCGTTCGGCTTATGTTTTCGCCTCTCGTGCACTATGGCACACGTTTCTCGACCGTTTCCATTCCGACATGAACTGTTTGCACCGGGGTTGAACGTGGTTCCATGTGTGGGTACCCTGTATAACCTTTTCCACCGAATTCAGGTGTTTTGGTCCGATCCCACATTTTTGCCAAGGGGTCATACCGAATGCCCATTCGGCCTATGTTTTCGCCTCCCATGCCCTATGGCACACATTTCTCGACCGTTTCCATTCCGACATGAACCGTTTGCACTAGGTTGAACATGGTTCCATGCAATTCAACTGTTCAAATAGGACATGGAAGAACTACTGAATAGCTTGGTTTACATAGTTGATCAGGAATGCAATCGGCCAATGACGGCAACCAAAAATTAACTACGTTGCTCACACACTCCCATCTTTTCTTGTGACAGAATTTTCTCTGAACTGGAAAAACTCAGTTTTTTTATTTGCGTGTCGATACACTATTAAAATTGGAAGACCCTTACAGTTCACCACAATTTATTTTATGCTCATATATCTCCCGCTGATTGATTTGCCTCCAGCAATGAATGCATCCCTTATATTTTGCTCATCTTGTTCAGAAGATTTGTTCTTCTCTACAAATACGTTGCTAGTTAAATCGCACCAATTCACCACTTTGAGTTCAGGTGCTTCTTGCTTACGAGTGTCTGTTTCCTCACGCTGCATCACTGCAGTATTGGTTGGTGGCTCTCCTTCACATCATCAATTCACCACTTCGACGTGCTTCTTGCTTTCGAGTTTCTATTTCCTCGCACTGCATCATCGTAGCATCGTTGGTGATTCCTTCACATCTGTAGCAGCCCTATTAAATTGCAATGCTACATTGGTGCTCACTGACTCCTGCTCTACAGCTATAGCTTCCATGTTAGGCTTCACCACTTCAGCGCTACCGAGTGGCTCCTGTTCTACACATCTGGCTTCCACATTAGGTTCGGCCGTGGCAGGATCTCTGGGTGGCTCCAGTTCTATTATCCTAGCTTCCTCATCGGATTGCAGCATTACAACTTCCTTATAGAATTGAACTGTTGCGGTGTCTCTAGATAAGTCAGGCTCTACTCTTTAGCTTCCTCATGGTGTTGAAGCATTGGAAGCCCCTGCTTTACACTTCTAGCTTCCTTATCAGCTTGCAGCATTGTCATATCTCTAAGAAGCTCCTGTTCCACTATTCTAGCTTCCTCTTCAGGATGCAGCATTATACTGTCTTTGGATGGCTCCTCTGTTATTGTTGCCTGCATTGGGACATCAGAATCATGAACATCCCCAGCCTCCCTAGCTCCATCCTTCTCAGCATCAACAATCTGGTCGGTCTTCCTCAAGAATTTCCGGTTGTTCCATTTCTTTTTTCCACCACTTTTCTTGACTTTAAGTGATTCGGGGGTTTCAGGTTGTCTTTTATCTGTCTCCTTAACCTGCCTTCATCCAGGAACAACAATGTACTTTGTGGCACCATTTGCACAACCTTCTGATAGACCTGCATCAAACATTGCCCATTTATGACCCAATCCAAGCCAGATCCAATCTTTGCATACTGAATGGCCCTGGATTGAATAATAAGAAAATTACCCTGGATTGCTAGAAGAGCTGTTCGAGCAGCTTTTATCTCTGCATCCTTCTTGGTTCTAGCTGCAGCACCTATGTATTGTATGCCACCAATCTCAACAGTGCATCCGAAAGGAGCTACGCCTGAAGCTTGCTTAGAGCAAATATAAGATGGAATGGCGTAATTCATCTTCTGAGTATACTCCTGAAGAAGATTCTTGCACAAGCCAGTCTCTTGCTGCAAAGCATAGTAAGATGTATCAAAGCAACACGTCAGTGGAGGTACTGTGCTGCTATGCTAATTTAGTCATCCTAATTTCTAAGAACTATAGGATGCATTACACTGGCTCAAGAACACATCTCCACACACGTTACACTGGCTCAAGCAAAGTTCAGCTAGGCGCTAGGCGGAATCTAGGCGCTGACCCATTGCCTAGCGCCTAGTCGGGAGTACTCGTTCCTAGGCGCTCCTAGGTGTTTTCCTAGGCGTTTCACAAATACACGTATTACCTCACAAAAAAAGAAAACAAATAGAAGACTACAGCTATAGAGATGCATAGAAAGGAAGGCCCATAAAAACGGCCCAGCCCACCTTATCCACCTTAAAGTTGGCCCAGCCCCACCTTATCCACCTTATCCCTCGTCTCCTCCCACCCCGACGCCGCCATTCGCCTACGCCTGCGCCTGCTGCCGCCGGCGCACCCGACGGCCGCCGCTTGCGCACGCGCTCGCGCGCCCTCCGCCGCCCGCGCCCGTACATGCCCGCGCGAGCACCCGCCGCCACCCGCAATTCCTCCTCCCCCACCAGCAACCTCCGCCAGGCGCTCCTCCACCTCCACCGGCGCCGCCTAGCGCCCAGAGCGCCGACTACCCCCATAGTCGAGGCGATGGGCTTGGCCTAGCGACTAATCACGCCTAGTCGCCGCCTAGGCGCCGCCTAGCCGAACTTTGGGCTCAAGACCTGAAAACTGTACAGACACGATTTGTATTTACAAATGGGCAATCTGTCCAGTGCTTACAATGCAAGGGGCTCCAGGACATGGATCCATCCATTCAGGCCTACTAACCACATCTAGTGCTATATTAGCTGGACAAATGCATCTATCTATTCAACAACATCCATCTGTGAATACAGGAGACATGTGCATGCATTCTATTTCCACCTGGGTCCATATGCACAACCCCACTAGCCCAGGCAGCAGCAGCCCCTACCACACCTGATTTTTGGTATCAACCACCTCCAAACCTTTTTACAGTTGGTAAAAGCAAAGGTACAACCCGAATGAGGTGACTATTTACATTTCGGTTAACCTAATAACCTAGGTATGATTAATTTATTGGGGGGGGAGCCTCCAAGTTCAATGACAGGACCACTGTAGGGGTTCGTAAACCTTCTGCAAGGAGGCTAATGAAAAATCTTGGCTTCGCTGTATCTTACAAACTGCACACACATCCCGAGAGGCAATATGAACCGAGACCCCCGGTCATATACCACCATGTTGCCGGCAACCAGGCTTCACATCATCTTGAATCTTGTAGCTGGACCTTGGTGTGGACCCATTGCTTGGCCAAAAAGATAAGGCCTACTGGTTGCATCGTTGATGCATGTCAAGGGATGCCGATCTCATCTTACTTGTAGTTTTCCTCGGCATAGAGACGAGCATTATCATCAGCACCAGCAGCCAAGAGTGATTTGTACGGGCGGAAAGAAAGGCAGTTTACACTGCCTATTCTTTGGCCCATAAATGATGGCCGGTAGCGAATTATCATCAACTGCTCTCCTTCAAGACTGAACACTTTAATCATCTGCTTGGCTGAGCCACTAGCAACAACTGGGGCATGCCGGTGAACAGCTAAGGCGGTAAGTGAACCCCTGTGTGCCTCAATAGTCAGGTAGGGTTCTGCTGCCCTTCTAACATCAAGAAACTGAATGTCTCCAGCTTGAGACGCACTTACAATCTGTGATACCATAGATGATTGAAAAGGGTGCCTTGTAAAGCTTTGAGCAAGCCCACAGTTGCTTCAACAGCTGAGAATAAAAAACATAGCAATGCAAAGAAGTGGTAGTGCATACCTTGTATGGATCAAACCCAGGCTGAAACCCTATGCCCACAACCTTTTCCGTTCTTGGGGCATGTGGCCTTGCCATATAGATCAGCCTACAGTATAGGAAAAGAATATTCAGAATAAAAAATTATATAGGTTGACAGAAAAGAAAGAGGAAGGATGACATTGGATAGGGCACATATAACATTTGCATGGTATGCTGGCAAGAGGACATAGGAAATAGATACTACTGTACTTACCTATCAGGAGAGCGAACATCAAATATCCTGACAGAACCATCAGCAAAACCAGCAGCAAAGTGTCCAGAGCGGACCTGAGATGTGGACTGAAACAGAAGCAACAAGCAAAGGTCATGCTCAAGAACAGATGATGCAAACAAGATTACCATAAAACTCGCTGCAATAGCAAGAATTAAATACTTAAAGCAATCAAACATCAAATTTCATGTCTATGGAATGAAAATACATATGTTCCTGAGAACTTTCAATCAGTGGCGGACCCAGGGATCGAAAGAGCCTGGGCCAAGCTTAAGACAGTGGCCAGCGCGATGTGCTAGCATTAGCTTGTTGCACATATAGCAAGGAACCCACGCAAGTGCCCAAGGTCGCGGGCCCTGGGTTCACCGGTGCTTTCAAGTTTCAACATGTTATAGGAGAATAACAAGATGAGCTGATAAACCATTACACTGGAGCACAGTACTTATTTTTGTTAGTAAAAAAGCATAGTTTTAGCCACAGCAGGAGAAAATCTTTTAGAAAATTCCTATATTTGCCTCTTCTCACATTGTTCAACCTACTTGAGACAAGATGAAAACAACACCAAAAGCCACTTCCACTCATAAAACCTCGCAATTTCAACCGCACACAATTACAAGTCTAGGAGAGTGCATGTGCATTAATATAGTGTACCTCAACTCTTTTATACTACATGTATTTTGTTGTCAATATAACTATCAAATACAAACCCTGAATTATGTGATACTGTGACTAGCAGTCAAATACAGGTACACGGTAATGTTGCAAGTTATTGATTAATATAGAACAGGAATATCTATGGTTATTTCCTCAGTAAGGAAGTGCAAGATAGCCTACTCAAATAACAAAAGGAAATTACTTGAACTAATATTTGAATTGCTCATATAGCACATGGTAACAAGAACTTACCAGGGCAGAAATTGCACTATCACCAGATGACTGAATGGTACTGAGAAGTTGTTCCTTGTCAAGATCCCATACCAAGATGGAAGACATGTCACCAGAAGCATACTATTGAACAACAAAAGGAAGCAAGTTCCTGTATTAGAACAGCCTACAGCACATAAAATAAAATTACAGAACCAATGGGAAAGTAGTAGAATATTACCAGGCAACCAGATTGCTGCAGCCAATCGATCACAATACTGCGACTTGCAGCTCAATGACCCTGAACTGATGAGAAAGGAGTTACAAGTGTTTGTCCTCCCTTTTGAGTAAAATTTTTCCATATACGTACATTTCCATCACCTGCAACATGAAAATTAGATAATGCAATAATAGAAGATATAAGTATACAAGGAAAAGCATAGAGAAGTGAGGCATACTTGAGGCAGCTAAAAGCAAGCTCTCATCAAGCTCGTTGATAAGCAAGAGTTTCGATAGCCCTCTGTTGGACAATTTATGGTTTTGAAAAGAGTTCACTGGTAGTGCATCATCGTAGTTCCAGTGTTCCACACTCTGACATGAGATAGAACTTTAGCACAACTGCAGTAGTGCATTTCAAGCACCAGGATCGTTAATTGAAATAACAATTTCACCTTATTTGTTCATTTTCATCAGCTGCGATGACGATTGGAGAAAATGGCAACAATAATGCTGTTTTTGTACCTGAATCAAACCTTGTATCCCAAGTTCCCAACTAGCAATTTGGCTTGTCATCTTGTAAGCTCCTATTCCCAGGGCCCACAATAATAATAAAAAACAGATAATAAGCAAGAATATCAATAAAACAATGTAACGCAGACTAATGTAGGCCACATACATGATCACTGGCACTTAGCTATGCAATCTAGAGCAATTTGTTCTCTCTTTTCTTCTAGCATGGGCCTCTTCATTATCATCAGAACCAGTTAAAAGTGGCCTAGAGAAGTGTCCACAACTCCAGTTGTAAATTGTTGATTGGGGAAGTTTGCTTAGTTCAGCATTACTAGGAGCCGTAGCAGAGCTTAAAAGGGGATCAGCTAAGCCCTCAGGAGAATTCATAGGATGTGATCTGAACTCCATAGAACACACTCGGCATAATCCTGTAAGATAATCATGTTGAGGGGGGCTAAAAGGGGGCGTCCTAAATGCAATTGAGAAGTTTCCTGCAAAATATTCAAAGACTCAATTCAATAATTATTCTTTCCTTGAACAACCAGTGCACAATATTGAGGCATTCCGACCTACAAGCACAGCAAGGAAAGTGAGGGAGTAAAACATACCAGAATTCATATCAAACCAGGAAGAAGAGCGTGCCATTCCAAAGTTTGATGGAGGTGCAGATGTCTCCCCTTGATGTGCACCTCCACTGTTAAATCTGTTTTTCATGACCACTTGCTCGACACCTATAAGGGACAGTGCTCTCCGACCAATAGTTGCAATTCTTGGGTAAGGATCTTTAGCAACAGAACACATAGTTGATATATATTGAGAATAAATGACAGTCAGCAGGCCTCGATCTAGTGTAGCTGAGGCCACCATTACTTGCATTCTCTATCAGTAATATGCCTGAATCAGAGTGTTGGGAAGAATCATCTGACTGGGGAGAACCATGCATGATGCTACTTGTTGCAATCGGGCTGCTCGTAGAAACCCTTACACCACGACCAGTGGCACTGCTATCAATGCCAACCCTTAGCACAGGACCAATATGAGAAGCAAGGCCACTGCTGCCTTGTCGAATGTTGTTGGGACTGTAGACATTGTTTGGACTACTTATATTGGCCAGTGATGGTGGTGACTCCAGCAATGAATTGGTTTGAGGTTTCCAATACTCAGCAGCAACAGATTTGAGATGGCTTATTATGACCCAATGCAAAACGAGTAAGCGCTGAAAATACATCAGATCAACTCAAAAAGGCTCAAAAGAATATTCTATGTTCAACACAATAAAAGGGTGCCCTACAAAAAATGATATATTTTTTGCTAATGCACATACCTATAGCAATCTCACATCTAACAAGGGGGCTACAATCTGAAGAGACCTGCAGAAGGCTTCGAACAACATTTATTTTAGCTTTTACTTTTTCATCATCATCAGAATCATCATCAGCACCATTTGATGATGTTGATCCCATATCCAGGAGATTCCCAAGTGCAAAAACAGCAGAAGCTCTGACCTGGCAAGACCAAATATTTAATAAATATATTGTGAAGGAAGCAAAGGAAAGAACAGATGAAATATGAAGGCATTGTACCTCAGGTTGTGGCTCCGATAACAAATAAATTAAAATTTCTGGTGCATTTGATTGCAGACCAAGTAACTGAGCCTCAGCAAAATCTTCCCAGAGTTTGCCAAGGCATAAACAAAGCCACTGCAAAAGCAAAGGCTCTGTCTGTGCATCATGGGGATTTTCAGGATGCAGATGTCTCAGACAAACATCTATAAGACATGCATGAATACAGGCCTCTTGACCTGTCCTATGCCCATCCACAATAACTGCTAAAATGAAAGCGGCCATTGCACGCTGCTCTGGGTAAGCATCCAAACTGTCAAGAAATCTGATAAAATATGTATGTCCTCCATCTTTAACCAAGTCAACCTGGCACGACTGCCATTTGGGGAAAAGTATACAGGTTAAACACCTGATCCTTACAATACAACGGAACTTCACAAGACTCCAAACAAGAGTGCATACCTTATCAAGAGATAGAATTTTCGTCCATATGAACACAAGAATTTGACGCAACTCCATTGCACTTGTTTGAAGCAGTTTGAGCACATAAGGAAAGATTCCAACAGACAGGGCCTAAAACAATGAGGTGAAACGGATTGGGCGCATCATAATATAAATAACAAGAACTTGTAAAAAGGTACATGCAGAAGAGCTCAAGTACAAACCAAATCAACTGCCCATGGTCCCATGTCAAGAAATCTTCCAAGCAAAACAAGCGCTCTAAATCTATGTGATTGACTAAGCAGGACCTGCACAAAACTGATGTAAGAAAGAAAGGAATGGAAGAAAAGAAACATAGTAGATGGGATAAATTTAAGGGAAAGCATGTGAAACATTTTACTAAATTAAACTTATAGAAGCGAAGAGAAGGGAAATGAGGTATTTCTAAAGAGCTAACAGAGTTAAACTGGGTTTTACAAATGATGTTGACCTTTACGAAACTGTAACATAAAAATGTCTTACCTGAAGAACTATAGGTAACTGTTCAGGGGGCTTCTTGTCCTCAGAACCATGATCAAGCCATACTTCAAAAGCCGTCAGTTGTTCCGTGAAAAAAGGGCTAGGCTGGTTTGAATTAGGAGACAAATGAATTGGCTATACTGAAGTGATTATATTCAAAAGGCAAAATAATACTAAACAACTGATGTATTTGTTAATAAAGGGCTAAGTAACAAGTAGAAAACCTGAAACTCTGCATTTGGATCAGCAATTAACTGAGGAAGCTTGGAAAGGCAAATCTCAGCAGCCATGTCCCATGCGTCCCTGGGATTTCACAAGTTACAAAATGCACAAAATAGCTAATGCAAAAAACATAAGGACTAGTCAGGTTAGCTACCACATATGGTGTTGATGTGTCGGTGGTAACAACGGATAAGAAATTGGAGAACAATCTGTGGATCGCATGATTCTCTCAGCAAGCAGGAAGTTACGAAAGAGACTAGCAACCAGAAGATCATGCCTGAAAAGCCTTTGGAATAGATCTGCACAGTGATTCTTTATCATAAACCCAACACAGCCAGACATTTACTTTAACTCAAATGATCTTCTCTGATTTTCTTTTTTCTCAAAAATATTATATCTAGATGCCATACCATGAGGAAGAACATTCCATGCAATAGTGTCTGTAATGGCAGTGAAAATCCAATTCAGTTCTTGTTGGTCCCTGCAATCAAGGGCCAGGTAAGCAACCTGCTCACCTTCCTCTCCCTCTCCTTTGCTCCAAGGTAGAAGAAGAGCTGAGCTCCTCTACACACACATACACTCACAGCTCTCTGCGTTGGCTGAGAGCTAGAGACTAGAATGTGGCAAACTAAACTTTTTTTTCTCATTGCATTGCACTCATATTTATACACCATTGCTACCTACTCTAAGGCTAATAACTTCTATCATTAGTGGCCTAGAGCCATAAGTCAACAAAAGCTGCTAGCAAACTGCAGACTTGCCTTGCTAGCAAACTACAGACTTGCCTTGACTTAATCAGATAAGGGACAGCTGCAGATTAAGTCTTACATTACTTCCCCTAATCCTGCTGCTAGTCCTGGACCTTATCCATGCCGATCATCTTCCTCAATTCCGAGAACCGAAGACGCCCGAGCGACTTGGTGAGGATGTCAGCGAGTTGCCGTCCGGTGTCGACGAACTCGATGACAAGGTGCCCCCCATCGACGCAGTCCCGAAGAAAATGGAACTTCACATCGATATGCTTGCTTCGGTCGTGAAAGACGGGGTTCTTTGCCAGCGCAATGGCCGGCTGGTTGTCCACCTTGAGTGCTGGCGGGCGAGCTTTAACGCCAGTGAGCTCACCCAGCAGCCGGCGCAGCCAAACAACTTGGCACGCCGCGGTGGCCACTGCAATGTACTCCGATTCACAGGTTGACAGCGCCACCACCTTCTGCTTCAGTGACTGCCAAGCCACCAGTGCGGTTCCAAGGGAGACGAGCACACCTGTGGTGCTCTTCCGTCCATCCACATCTCCAGCCATGTCCGCATCGCTGAATGCCGTCAGCTGAAGCCCGCCGTGCCTGGGGAAGACGACGCCCATGTCCAGAGAGCCCTGGACGTAGCGCAGCACCCGCTTGACCGCTGTCCAGTGGTCCTCCCGCGGGTCTTCGAGGAATCGGCTCACATACCCGACCGCGAACGTGATGTCCGGCCGCGTATGCGTCAGCCACCGCAGCCCGCCGACGATGCTCCGGTAACGCGTTGCGTCCACCCTCGCCGCCGTGCTGTTCTTCGACAGCTTGATCCGCTCCTCCATCGGCGTCGCCATGGGCTTGCAGCCCGTCATCCCGGCCTGCTCCAGCAGCTTGAGCGCATAGGCGCGCTGGCCCAGCGCGATGGAGTCCCTCCCCTGCTTTACCTCGATGCCGAGGTAGTAGGAGAGTGCGCCGAGATTGCTCATCTTGAAACGAGCCGCCATCTCGCATTTGAACGCTTCAATGTCCTGCGCCCGAGCTCCGGTGACGATCAGGTCGTCCATGTACACGCCGACGATGAGCTCTTCCTTCCCCCGTCGTCGTGTGTACAACGCATGCTCGGTGGCGCAGCGTGCGAACCCAAGCTCACCCATGGTGGTGTCGAGCTTGGCGTTCCACGCCCTCGGAGCTTGGCGCAGCCCATACAGAGCCTTCCACAGTCGGAGCACCTTGTGCTCTGCAACCCCGGCACCGCGAAGCCCGGCGCCTGCTTGACGTAGACCTTCTCCTCCAGGTCGCCGTTCAAGAACGCCGATTTGACGTCTAGGTGATGGACCTGCCAGTCCTTTGCCGCCCCAAGAGCTAGCAGCAACCGCACCGACTCCATCCGAGCCACCGGTGCGAACACCTCCTCGAAATCAATCCCTTCCCGCTGCACAAAACCACGGGCAACGAGCCGAGCCTTGTGCTTGATAATGGCGCCGCGCTCGTCCCGCTTTACCTTGTAGACCCATTTCAGGCCAATCGGCCGGCATCCCGCCGGCGGATCGACCAGCTCCCAGGTGCGGTTGTCCTCGATTGACCGCATCTCCTCCATCATGGCTTTCCGCCAGTCCGCGTCACGCTCCGCAACCGCGAACGTGGCCGGCTCCTCCGCGCTCATGAGCATGAGCTCTGGATCGGTGAGACGCGAGGCCAGCCCCGGCAGCTCTGCATCACCGATGACGTCGTCCACTCGCCTGAATCGGAGCTCCTCTCCATCGTGGTAGGCATCCACGAACTCTGAGTAGGAGGACGGGGGGGATGCGAGCTCAAGATCCGCCGCCGCTGTCGGGGTTCCCTGTTCTGGAAAAACAGGGGAGGCTGGGGACGCTGAACTCGCCTCGCCAGGACTTGGCGGAACCTCCGCCGTGCCAGGACTTGGAGGCTCCACCGCCTCCGCTTCTGGCTCCTGCGCTGCCTCCTCTGCGCCACTCCGGCGCTCGATCACCAGCTGCTCGACGACGAAACGGTGCTCGTTGCGGCGGAGATCGGAGTCCCCTGCCCCGCTGTCGAGGGTGTCACCTGCGCCTCGCTCGAGGGTGTCACTAGTGCCGCTCTCGAGGGTGCCCCCTGCGCCTCGCTCGAGGGTGTCACCTGCGCCTCGCTCGAGGGTGTCACCAGTGCCTCGCTCGAGGGTGTCCCCTGCGCCCGCCGCCTCGTCGAAAACGACATCCCGGGACACCACCACCTTCCCCCGGGCTGGGTCGTAGAGCCGATAGGCCTTCGTCCCATCCTCATAGCCCAGGAACACCATCTTGGTGCTCCGATCTTCAAGCTTCCCAAGGCCTGGCTTGACTGTCTTCACGTACCCGATGTAGCCAAACGTGCGTAGGTATGAGACGTTTGGCTTACGCCCATACCACGCCTGATACGGCGTCATCCCCTTCAGGGCCTTGGTCGGTGAGCGGTTCAAGATGAACACCGCCGTGCTCACCGCCTCGCCCCAGAATTCCGCCGGCATCGCCTTCGCCTTCATCATCGAGCGTGCCATCCCAACGATGGTTTGATTTCGCCGCTCGACTACGCCATTCTGCTGTGGCGAATATGGCGTCGTCAGTTGACACGCCACTCCCTCTCCTGCGCAGTAGCTAGCGAATTCCACCGCCGTGAACTCGTCGCCACGGTCGGTTCTGAGGATGCGCAGCCTTTTCCCGGAGTCCGCCTCTGCCCGCGCCTTGAAGCGCCTGATGGCCTCCGCCGCCTCATCTTTGCTCGTCAGGAGCTGCAGCCACATATACCGACTGCAGTCGTCCACGAGCAGGAGGAAGTATCTCCGACCACCATGCGTCGCCGGCGTGATGGGCCCGCACAGGTCTCCGTGGACCAGCTGGAGCACCTCCTGCGCCCGGTACTTGGCCGTCTTTGGGAATGGCAGACGCCTCTGCTTCCCGGCCAAGCAGCTGTCGCAGAGCTCGTCGACGTGCTTGATCTGCGGCAGCCCAGTCACCATCTTGCCCAGGCGTCCAAGCGCCTCGAAGCTCAAGTGGCCGAACCTCCCATGCCACAGCCATGGTTCCTCCGTGCACGCCGCCGCGAGACACACCGGCTGCTCCACCTTCAAATCCAGGAGATAAAGCCGGTTACGGGAATGTGTTACCTTGGCGAGAAGACGCCGTTCCCGGTCCCTGATGCTCAGTACTCCAGTCTTGATGAGCACCTCGGACCCGTGCTCATCCAGCTAACCCAAGCTCACGATGTTTGAGCGCAGCTGGGGAATGTAGAACACGTCCTGGAGTGCGCGGTGCTCACCGTTGCGGCACCTGAAGAGGACTATGCCCTGCCCGCGGATGATGACCCGCGAGCCATCGCCGAACTTGACCATCCCGGTCTTGCTTTCGTCGAGGTCAGAGAAGGCGACCCTGCTCCCCGTCATGTGGTTGCTGGCCCCAGAGTCCAGGTACCACCTCTGCTCCAGCTCGTCGCCGACCGCGCCCAGCAACACCCGCGCCTCTGGCTCATCAAGGTTAACGGGCTGCGGCGCAGTCCTCTGCTCCGTGTCCACCTCCTCTGCTTCGCCATCCTTCAGCGCGCAGTATTGCGCCATCAACAGCGCGTGGTCGTCGTCGCTCTCTTCTTGAGCTAGGTGGGCCTCCTCTTTCTTCTCTTTCCGCTCCGGGCACTCCTTAGCCCAGTGCCCGATCTTGCCGCACTTGCGGCAGGCATCGGGGTCGAAGTTCTTCTTCTTCTTCCCCTTCCCGCACGGATTCCTGCGCGCCTTGTTGCCGCCGGCATACCCGCCGCGGCTTGAGGAGTTCTCCCCGGTCCGCCGCTTCATGCGCGCGTTCCACTCCTCCTCGGTGAGCAGCAACTTACCGCTCTCCTGCCTCCGTTCCAGCGGCGCATCAGAACGCCCTTCGGCCAGGCGAAGTCGACCGACGACGTCCTCGAGTGAGACCTGATCCAGGTCCAAAGTGCCCTCGATTGTAACCGCCATCTGGCTGTACTTGGCCGGGCACGCGCGGAGCAGCTTGCAGACGACGTCCTCTTCCTCCAACTTCTTCCCCAGCGTTGCCAACTGGCTTGCCAACGACTGGAGTCGAAGCGCAAAGTCCTCCACAGCCTCGCCGTGGTGGAACTTCAGGTCGTCGAAGTCCCTGCGCAGCTGCTGCGCCTTAGCCCTCTTGGCTCGATCCGAGCCAACGCGGAATGAAGCAAGCATGTCCCATGCTTCCTTTGCCGTCTTCTTGTTGCCGATGGCCTCGTGGAACTCTGGTGGCATGGATGACAGCAGTGCGTCCATGGCCTGGACGTCTTCATCCTCTTCTTTGGTGCCGACTTCCACGGCCGTCCAGAGCTTGCGCGCCTTGAGCCGCCACTTCATCAGCACCACCCACTCGCCATAGTTGGTGCGAGTGAGCTGCGGCTAGTCCCGCGAGCTCGTCTCTCGCACCGTCCTGATCACAACCTCCGAGACATCCTTCCCCTTGTTGCCTGCACTGGACGCCGGGGAGTCATCGCCAGCCATCGTTCAGCCGCTGGGCTAGAACGACACCGTACGGCTCTGATGCCACTTGTTGGTCCCTGCAATCAAGGGCCAGGTAAGCAACCTGCTCACCTTCCTCTCCCTCTCCTTTGCTCCAAGGTAGAAGAAGAGCTGAGCTCCTCTACACACACATACACTCACAGCTCTCTGCGTTGGCTGAGAGCTAGAGACTGGAATGTGGCAAACTGAACTTTTTTTTTTCTCATTGCATTGCACTCATATTTATACACCATTGCTACCTACTCTAAGGCTAATAACTTCCATCATTAGTGGCCTAGAGCCATAAGTCAACAAAAGCTGCAAGTCAACAAAAGCTGCTAGCAAACTGCAGACTTGCCTTGCTAGCAAACTGCAGACTTGCCTTGACTTAATCAGATAAGGGACAGCTGCAGATTAAGTCTTACAGTTCTCCAAGAAGAGTTTTACGGTCATTTTTCCTTCCAGGAATTTGGTCAATAAGAGAATGATCCATAGAACCACTGAGTAATGATCTCTTACAAAACCTGCTTAGTTTATAGGCATGGCCCCATGTAAGCACAAAATGCAAGGAGGAAGGGAGGGAGGGAGAGAGAACAAACCAGTGCAATGCCATCTTGATGGGTGTTGTAAGGCAAGCCGTAAACACATCAGCAGGAAATTCTGCACTCTGGGGAAGAGTTTGATGTGCTTCGCAGGCAGCAAGAAGAATGCAATCCTTCTGCGAAGACGAAGAGGAGCTAGAACTCCAGTCTAGGCGCTGAAGTAAACAAAAGTCACTACGTAAATTAGACAATTCAGGAATAAGAACAAAACAGACACATAAATCATGATTACCTTCAACTTCAAGAATAAGAGATATAAATTATAAGAATATAGCATACCTCTAGAAAAGCTTTCACAATAATTCCAGCTGCTGAGCAGTCAAAAACATAAATGGAAGGTGTTTTTAGCCAAGAATCAAGATCAGTAATCGGAAGTGGAATATACTGTGTGTAACTCTGCAACAAATTACAAAAAAGACATTTTATGAAAGACGCCTATGATAAGTACATGCAGCAATCAGTACAGTGTCTTAGTAACATTTACCTTGTTAAACACCCAAATCTCACCATTAGTTGTAGGCTTTGGTACACCATGGCCATTGTAATGGAAAAGGACTCTCTCTGATCTGGCATATTTGCGGCAAGTATTACAAAGCTTCTTAACTTCCTCCACAGTTGGATCTAGCTGAAGCTTGTAACGAGCCTGCAAGCGACATTAGGATTTAGGACATGAAGATGCAAACAATCGACATCAAAATTCAAAATACCACAGAAGTTAAACAGGAAAGCAAATTATTCACCTTAGGTTGCCAGCGCTCATACTGTGAGTGCAAAGTTTTTCCGATATTTTCTAGGGCTTTAGGAGGTGCCATAGAAAATGGATCTGAAAAAAAAAAGAAACAAAAAGTCTATGAACAGATCTCAAGGCAATTCACAAGGGAAATAACAGTATTTAAGTTCAAACCTATCAACCAATATGAATTCCCATGTCTAAAATCTCGTAAATAAATTTTCCAGTTTCTTGACAAATAATTTTCCAAGCACTACAAAGTTGTAATTCATCAACAATAAACACCAGTTATACAATTTTCACCTCTGGGATTGGTACATAAAATGATATAAAAACTATGGGGCAAAATAATGCCATATGGGAACAGTATGTATCAGACAGTTTCATTGCTACGGTTATCACTTATTTGGCATTGAGAAATGTAAAAGATTAAAAAAAACACAGTTTCAATCAAATGGTGAAAAGCAGATGATTTTTTATGCCATCCTAACTTGCAAGGCATATTCACATGGAGATGAGCTGAATCCCACAAATATCATAGGAAAAACAGATTTATCAGATGCAAATAACTGTAATTTTTTTCCTCAGCTAATAATAAATTAGGAAATATGCAGTCGAATAAACAATTACCTATCCAGCACTCCATTCTTGCGCAAGGGGAAATTTTAATTACATCGGGTGGATCAACACTAATGTTTAAACATAATACAAGTGCGACACATCCAGTCTTCATCTGCACAACAAAATTCATCATTAATTAGTAAATGTCATGTAAAGAAACACGGAGAATCATCCCATGGACAGACAAAACAAAACATTAAATAGCTATAAATTTCATAATGACGTAGTAATTTATGTTTCGGACCAACACTCAAAACATTGCATGCCACATGCCAGCTATAATAAACACCCAATGCCCCATCTGGTCTGGTGCTTCATGCAATTGCAATATGCACAATGTGGCATCCCTGAGGCCACTGTTGGCTTACACGCCAGCTTTGTTACAGTGGAATCACATAAGCATTCTTTAAGCCTCCAGTGGCACTAATAACTTGGGCAGCAAACTTTGCTTCAGCCAATGGCTATACTAAACAATATGATCCATGTTTTAACTTATAGTTTCACCAACAGTAAACAAGCGACTTAGTATTTCTTTAACAATATATGATGCCAGTCACTGATAAGTTGTGTCACTTGGAAGGGAGACTAGGCATTCATTCTGAATGCAATAGCGACTATTGGACCCCAAAAATACTTTGAGGATTGTGCAATTTCCATTTTGTTGTATATGTAGGTATGCGGAGGCCACCATACTCATCACAACATTGACAGTACATGTTAGGCAAATCCAGAGTAATACTGTTTACTTGGTATAAAAAAAGACTGGTTGAAACACTGGTAATCAGGGGCGGAGATAGAAAGCCCCTCCAGCCCAGGCTAAGCCAGTAAATAACACCAGGTTAATTAAAATTATGCTAAAATATTACTATTTTGGACTAAATACTATACAGGCTTATGTGGGATGAACTGAGCTGGACCCGTGCTGCAGCACGCCGAGCATGGATCCTGGCTCCGTCCCTGCTGGTAATCACCATGCTATGCATAACTGGTCGATAAAATTAAGAATGCGCACGAGTCTGATGTCATAGCAGGCTACAATAATTTCTATTTTGTATTAATTATTATTAAAGCCGATCACCTCAGAAGCGGAAGATACTCAGCTGTGGCAAACAATAACTCACTCCACCACATCACAATTGTCCAGCTTGCAAGACTAGTGAACTTGTCATTACTTATTCCGCGACTTCCGGGGTCTCATTACATCTGGCAGCACCGCTGTTAAAATCTTTTTGGTAACGGAAATTTTGATTAACAATGTTGAGTTTGCAGGTCCTATATAACCACTTCACCCGACTAATTTACCATTTTTAAGCTCAATCAGTTAATTGCAACCCTATGAATCCCTCCAAGCCAAAACGCTCCGAGTCCAGCAAACAATCAAGTATAATAGCAGAATCGGTACAAAGTGCATCTGCATACTGGATCGCATCCATTACCCGATCCTTTGGGCGCCACTTGGAGACGAGGCCACTGGTGGAGGGCCCGGAGGCGGCGGTCATAGCCTCGTCGATCTCCTCGTGGTGCTGCTCGCACAGCACCACCACCTGGGGCAGGTACGCCACGGGCGCCGGCTTCTCCACCTCGGCGGGCTCTAGCCCATTCCTGGGCTCCGGACCGTTGGCTAAGGGGAGGTCATCCGTGACGTGGTTGCGGTGGTGATTCGGCAGCGGCGCCGTGGGCGCGGCCGTCGACGGTGAGGACGAGGAGTGGATGAGCCTGGACGCCATGAGATCTCCCAATGCCATGGACGCTGGGTGTGTCTCCTGCTTATCCCTCAGCCGGCAGCCATGATGAGGTGAGGTCGGGGAGCTTGGTCACCTACATGGATCGAATTAGGCCAGCGTGGTGAATCGGGAGGGGGGCAGCCAGATGGTCAGTGGGGTGGGGAAGATTGGGCGGAGGTTGTTGGGGTGGGGGGGTTGGGGGAGGGGTTTAGGGTTAGGGTTTGGACTCGTTTCGGCTGGAGGAGAGAGAAAGGGAGGAAGAGATGGGAAGCGGCGTCCCGGTCAAAGCAGAGGGAAGGCAGGCAGACAACGCGCGAGAGGCGAGCAGAGAGATTGACGGGGCCGGAAAATCCCTAGATTACTCTCTTCTTCCCATGTTTTTATTTTTACTAGTTTTGGCATGCCTTGTAGCCGTCTTCTTTCTATTCTTACTCCTAATTTTTCCCATTATCTACTTTTTCACTTTATCTTATCTAGTACGATGAAAAGCACTTACTTATCTGATTATTTCATTTATTTTATTTCAAAAAAATTATTTTATTTATAAAATATATTTTAAATAGAATTTATCTTGCGCGGTGGACTCGTTGGATGTATGTAGACATATATCTCTGCAGTTGTTCTCAATCTTGGAAGAGACGGCGAGCTAGCAATATATTGCTCTCAACCATCATCTTACATAATGTCCGTCGTTTGCTAATATCCCTCCTTCAATTTTTGGCGGCTTCGCTATAGCCAGATCTGTCACTGCATCATGTGTAAATATGTGTACCTAGTATGCATGTTTATTTGTTTTTACTTTAAAATTTATGTTTAACATTTGGAACAATGGAAACTACTCCCTCTATTTTTTATTTACATGTCGTTTGTCCTAAGTCAAACTTAGCAAACTTTGATCAAACTTATAGAAAGAAATAATAACACTTACAATACCAAATTTGTTTCATTGAATGCACCCTGAAATAGCGCGGCTCCAACGACTGTCCACACGAAGCGGCACTTGCCGATGCTCTTGGTAGACCTTGCACGCTCATAGACGATCCGGTAGATTGCACAGGCCTCCATGAACACCTCGGAGGGGGCCCGCCGGGTTTCTTCGAATTCTTCGGCGCCATAGAGCAACTGCAAGTTTATTTATTGCTCATGAGCCATGTATATGTGCTGGTCTACCTTAGCTTATTCTTTGTGGTTACAGACATGCCGGCAGTTATCAAGTAAAAAGATTGAATATGCTTACACGTTTATAGTTTTGGTAGAGTTTTTGAAACTCATCGTCCTTTTCTTCTTTATCCAGACTAATAAGTTCCCTACTCTTTCTCAAGTACTCTTGGTAGCGGTCCTCCCATAAGGATGTGCATTCTGGGGTTGCCTCCACCTCAGTGAAGCATGGCAGCATCGTTATCTCTGATTACAACAAGCAAAACAGAGAGATGAGAAAATGAGTATATCTGTGTTGAAATGTGTAGCTTCAGATTCATATTATTTAAGAAATTAGGAAAACAAGACCAGCTGATAGATAGCAACAAAAAATAATTCTGAGTTGCATACAGGGTACAGAGTATTCCATCACCGAAATACTGGAACTACCAAGTTGTCCAATATAAAATCTATTACAATTAGCTGCACAATAACTCTCGATAAGGTGAGACTAGGAAAAAAAATCTTGGAATACTAAACAAGTTTATGGCTGAAGGGATTAAAGGAAAAAAGAAACACACTGAAAGAACACATCTGTTTTTCTAATGTGCATGAACAGATAGGACAACTAAATTTTACCCCAGTTTGTTTCTCAACCAAGTACCTTCATATCAGTTTCAGATCAAACCCAGCTGAAAAAAAAATCCTCCCACGAAATTTACTCATACCTAACCAGATTTTGGGGATATCTTAGTTGTGTATATATACAAAGGCAGGGAACTAAAGCTGATGGAAACCAAATCTAAATTATAAGCCCTGACAATGCAAAATTAGTTTACTATATCATAAAACACCATTATACAGGCCCATAAGATTTATGACTAGTGAACTTGGAAACTTGCCCGCCATGGCTCTTGTCAGCTGCACCTTGGATGAGGGGTGGTGGCTGTGGAATGAAAAAAATGAAGAAAAGGATAGATGTGTTTCCATGTGCTGGTGCTAGAGTAAATTAGGTAACTCTGGATATAGTTTAGGATTGATTGTAATCCCAGTATAACCTAATTCCTTTTTGCCCTCCAAGCCATGTACTCCTATATAATCAGCCCAAGGTGCTCAAGCAATATATCCCACGCATTATACCCAATCTTACATATGGTATCACGAGTCTAGATTCTAACCTTACGCCTCTGGCCTCCGTTGCCCTCGCGCCGCCCCCGGGGAGATCTATGCGCAGATCCCTCTGATCCACCGCGCAGTCGTGGTCAAGACACAGCAGAAGGGCCTACCTCTACCTATGGCCGATCCATGGCTGTGTTGCGCGTCGTCCTCGTTGGGCACCGCGTCACCATGGGGCCACCGCCGGGCCTACCTTGCCTCCACGTCGTCGTCCCTTCAGCTCCGATTTGGATCCGCCGCCCCTTCCACGCCAGGCGCTCCTCCCACCAGCGCCGCCGCACTGCTGCCCTGAGCGCGAGTGCGCAGTTGCGAAGGTAGGGTCGCCAGGCCATCACGCCGTTGGGTCCCGCCGGGCCGTAGCGACGTGGGGATCTGCCCCTCCCGCCCTCCAAGGCCGGCTCTCTCTCTTCCGCTCTGCTACGCCTACTATCCCCTTCCTTCTCAGCTCCGCTTCCGCCGCCGCCATGGAGCGTGAGGACGCAACTGCGGGGGGAGGCTCAAGGGCCATCAGCCTGCCGCGTAGCTAGAGCGGAGACTCACCTCGCCCCCTTCGCTATGCCTCTCTCTCCCTCTATTTCTTTTGACCAACGGTGGATGAGATAAGGATAAGGTGGAGCGCATCACTAGGTGCACCCATGATTGTACCCATAGGCCTCTTGTTGCTATGTTTCTTTTTTTTCCCTATCAGAGATCGGGTTTGCATCACCCTTCCGTTCGTCGCCACATCGTCATCGACACTCCCAAGGATGAGGTTGTCACTGCGCCCTCACAGGCTGCAGAGCCGACGTTCGTGATCAAGCCACCATCAATGGTGTCGCTGCCTTTTCAGGCGGTGACACCACCATGCTGCTGGTCCTCGTCAAGCTAGCTCTGGGTCCAAGTCCGCGCCTATTGCCCCACGCTCGCGGACACTGACGCTGATGTTGCTAAAGGAAGATGCAGTCACGCTCTTTAGTTGTGCCATCTACCATCGCAGTCGGTTCATTGTCCTGCTGAACCTGTTGGCAAGCTGCTGATTTTCTATATTCGGGCGCCTTCGCTGACACTTTGGACCCGCGTCCTCCACGGCTTCAACCACATCCACCTGGACCTCGGCTACTTCGGCACTAAGGGGCTACCATGTGCTTGACAAGCCTCTTTGGCTCCCATTCCTGCCACAACATCTGCGGCGCATCGAAGGTTGTGATTATGGGGGGATGTCATATGTTTGGCTTATTCTCCAATCTCATCGTTTGCACGCTCCTGTTGTGACTGCGGGGGATGAGTATATTAGGAAACTCCAGATATAGTTAGTTTAGGATTGAATGTAATCCCAGGTAACCTAATTCCTTATCTCTAGGAGAGGCTACTTGCCCTCCAAGCTATGTAATCAGCCCAAGAGGCTCAAGCAATATATCCCACGCATTATATCCAATCTTACAGCTAGTGTTCTGGTCCATCTATTCAAACTATGGGCCTGTTCAGGACTGCTCACCACTCCACGTTTCCAGCTCCATGGAGTGGACTCCCTCCCCAATGCCCCAACTCCACCAAACCCCTGGAGCAGCCAACTCAATGGAGCTTGAGGCCTCCCCTATTTTGTTTTAATGGATTTGATGGACTAGGTAAAAGGGTGCTCTAGAAATTTGTGGAGCTACTCCACCATAGAGTTTTTGGAGTGAAGCTGAAAACATCCAAAACAGGCCTATAGACTCAAATTTAGCATCTCTGAACCATCCTCTGCTCCAGGCCACTAATTGTCACCCCATTGTGCATCAGCGACTAGAAAATGGATCCATTTTGGGGCATTGCTGAGGAAGGAGGACAAACGAGACAATACATACTGCTTTCTTCCTTCTAGACACCACTACAATGAATATCCTTACGAAGCATGGATGGTTTAGCAATATGTTCTCATTTGATATTACCTGATCTTTGCTTTCATAAAGAACTATGGGAAAATTACCTCCACGGCCCTAGAAATAATACCACTCCCTTCATGGCCCTCAAAAGTTGAATCTTCCTTATTTGGCCCTAATTTTAACTTTTATCCCTTCTATGGCCCTATCGTCAAAGTCTGTCAGTGGTATTGTTTGAGGGCCAAATAAGGAAGATTCAACTTTTGAGGGCCAACAAGGGAGTGGTATTATTTCCAGGGCCGTGGAGGGAATTTTCCCAAGAACTATAGCTATATTATTTTAGATTTGATTTGAAGCATATGGTTCATTTTTTAATAAATATTGGCTGCCCACATCCTCAATTGTAGAGGTTGGAATATAAACTATTCCACTATCTAATACTTGGCACATACATCCTCGAACGTAGAGGGTCGAATATTAACTATTCTATTATCTACAAAAATCACAGTGGACCTGAAACTAAATGAGCTTGCAAAGTAGCAATCATAGTGAAGGGAATAAGTCTCTGTACTTGTGGTCTTTGTGGGGCTGCAGCATGTGGGGCTGCAGCATCTCATTTTTCTGCAGCATGCACTAGCACCATTGCTGCCCTAGAGGACAGCATCTTGGACTGCTTTAGCATCTAGATAGGACAGCAGTTAGTCCTTTCATTTGGCATCTTAGACTAGGAGTAGTCCTTTCATTTGGCATCTTAGACTAGGAGTAGAATATGCCTCAGTGTTGGCTGCCCTGCAGCTGTGTATAAATGTGTTGCCTCCCCTCCCGTTGGATGGCATGGCATTGTGAGTGTGAATGAAGAAAAACCCAGAAAACTTCCCCAACTTAAGTGTCATCCTCTCAGCTCAATGAGAGTGAAAATTGAGCTTCTAACATCTGGTATCCGAGCCGTACTTTCCTGTAGGTTAGACATTTCCTGCACTTCTCCCTCCCAAGCAGCAGCTAGCACAGCAGCAGCTAGCGCAGCAGCAGCGGCAGTTAGCGCAGCAGCAGCGGCTAGCGCAGCAGCACCTGCTGCACCCTCTACTCCACGTTCCTCACCCGAGCAGACGAGCGGCAGCTCGTCTGAGGTTGCGTCTTCTCCACGCAGCAGCCCCCTGGAGGCGCGCCATGTCCGACGCACCGTCTCAGCGCTCGGTCGCCTCGAGCGCACGGCGTCAGCGAGATGCCGAGCTCGCCGCGGCAGAGGAGCGCAGGCGAGCGACGGCACAAGCCGCTGCAGCAGCAGCGAGGGCGGCCAGGCTGGCTGCAGCGGAGCTGGCGGCGGTCAGGGCGGAGGTGGAAGCAGAGGCGGCGGAGGATGCAGCGCGTGCGGCGGAGGTCGAGGTTGAGACCTTGCGCGGCAGCCTCAGAGGCTCCATCGCCGGCGACGCCACCGCCGACGAGGACCTTGAGGAGTTGGAGAGGGAGAGAGCGCGGGAGCGGACCGCGCGGTGGGCAGCAGTCCACCCCAGCGGCGGCGGCCTGGACGGCGGCGCGCCCGGCGGCGGTCCAGGGGCCCGCGCGCCTGGCGGCGGCCTAGGAGGCGGCGCGCTCGGCGACGGTCCAGGGGCCCGCGCGCCCGGCGGCGGCCTAGGAGGCGGCGCGCCCGGCGACGGCCCAGGGGCCCGCGCGCCCGGCGGCGGCCCAAGGGGCCGCGCGCCCGGAGGCGGAGGCAACGCCCCTGGCGGCGGCCGCGCCCTTGGCGGCGGCGCGCAGGGCGGTGGCGGAGCTCCTGGCTGGGGTGCGCGCGGCGGCGCCCCCGGCTACCACGGCCTCCAGGCGGTGGTCAGGGACGTCGGTCCCGGTGGTGGGTGGCCCACCCTCACCAAGACCAACTACGTCGAGTGGGCCGCAGTCATGGAGGTGAAGCTCCAGGTGCGGCATATGTGGGAGGCAGTCCGGTACGGCGACGTCGACTACGATGAGGATCGACGGGCGTTGGATGCTCTCATCGCAGCAGCCCCGCCCGAGATGCAGTTCACGCTTTCCAAGAAGCGAACTGCCAAGGAGGCCTGGGACTCCATCGCTGCGGCACGTATCGGCAGCGACCGCGCCCGCAAGACCACTCTCCAGGCACTTCGCAAGGAGTGGGAGAACCTGGCCTTCAAGCCAGGTGAGGATGTTGATGACTTCGCCCTCCGTCTCAACACTCTACTGCAGAAGGTGGTGCAGTTCGGCGATGACACCTACGACGAGGAGAGAGCCGTCGAGAAGCTTTTCCGCTGCGTCCCCGAGAGGTACAGGCAGACCGCTCGCTCGATCGAGTCTCTGCTAGACCTCTCCACCATGACGATTGAGGAGGCGATAGGTCGCCTCAAGGTCGTCGACAGCGACGAGCCACAGCCTCCCTCGGGAGGCATCTCCATCGGTGGGAAACTCCACCTCACTCAGGAGCAGTGGGAGGCTCGGCGCGGTGACAGGAGGAGGGGGGAGCCCTCTTCCTCGACTGGTGGCCGCAAGCGCGGCAAGCCGCGAAAGGGGCGCGGAGGTGCCCAAGCCGGGGCACGAGGGCGCACCGAGGGTGGCGCCCGCAGAGATGCTCAGGGCGGCGCCGCTGACAGGCCCAAGGCGGCACGAGACGACGCCTGCCACAACTGTGGCAGGCCCGGCCACTGGGCCAGGGACTGCCCGCAGCGGAGGCGTGGGGGCCAAGCCCACGTCGCGGAGGCCCAGCCGGATGACGAGCCGGCTCTGTTCCTACTCCATGGGGACATGGAGCCGCAGCCGGCGGCACCGCCTGTCACCACTCTACTCCACCTCGACGAGCCGCGTGCCCGAGTTCTCCTCGGCAACGGCTCCGACGACGACAGGGTCGATGGCTGGTACCTCGACTCCGGCGCCACGCACCACATGACCGGGCGGCGGGAGTTCTTCTCCGACCTGGACGTCGACGTAGGTGGCTCCGTCAGGTTCGGGGACTCCTCCGCCGTGGAGATCAAGGGCGTGGGCTCCGTGATCTTCACCGCCAAGTCCGGAGAGCACCGGATGCTCACCGGAGTCTACTACATCCCGGCGCTGCGGAACTCCATCATCAGCCTTGGGCAGCTCGATGAGAGCGGCTCCCGCGTGGTGATCGACAGCGGGGTCCTCCGCATCTGGGACCACCGTCGCCAGCTTCTCGCCAGGGTGGTTCGAGGGAAGAACCGCCTCTACATCCTCCATGTCGGGGTGGCCCAGCCTCTTTGTCTTGCAGCTCGCAGGGACGACGAGGCATGGCAGTGGCACGAGCGCTTTGGGCACCTCCACTTTGAGGCCCTGAAGCGGCTCGGTGCCAAGGAGATGGTGCGAGGCCTCCCGTGCCTCGACCACGTGGAGCAGCTCTGCGACGTCTGTGTGCTGATGAAGCAGAGGCGGCACTCCTTCCCCCAGCAGGCGAGCTTCCGAGCCAAGGAGCGGCTCGAGCTCGTACACGGGGACTTGTGTGGCCCGGTGACACCGGTCACACCAGGAGGACGGCGCTACTTCCTGCTGCTCGTCGACGACCTCTCCCGCTTCATGTGGGTGATGATCCTCGGCAGCAAGGGAGAGGCTGCAGACGCCATCAGGTGTGCTCAGGCTGCTGCGGAGGCGGAGAGCGGCCGCAAGTTGCACGTGCTGCGCACCGACAACGGCGGCGAGTTCACGGCGGCCGAGTTCGCGGCGTACTGCGCGGATGAGGGCATCCAGCGCCACTACTCCGCGCCGTACAGCCCGCAGCAGAACAGCGTCGTCGAGCGGCGCAACCAGACGGTTGTGGGGATGGCCCGGGCCCTCCTCAAGCAGAGGGGGATGCCGACTGTCTTCTGGGGAGAGGCGGTGGTGACGGCCGTCTACATCCTCAACCGCTCGCCCACCAAGGCACTCGACGGCATGACGCCGTATGAGGCTTGGCATGGGCGCAAGCCGGCGGTCTCCCACCTGCGGGTCTTCGGCTGCCTTGCGTTCGTCAAGGAGCTTGGCCACATCGGCAAGCTCGACGACAGGAGCACTCCGGGAGTGTTCATCGGCTACGCGGCGGGTTCGAAGGCCTACCGCATTCTCGACCCAGAGACACAGCGTGTGCGCACGGCACGCGACGTTGTGTTCGACGAAGGGCGAGGATGGGCGTGGGACAAGGCGGTGGACGACGGCTCGACTCCGACGTACGACGACTTCACCGTCGAATGCGTCCACTTCGAGGGAGCTGGGGGAGTAGGCAGCTCTTCTTCGCCGAGCGTGCCTACCCCGGTCCCCGAGCCTCCACCGACTCCGGCGCCCGCCACACCGGCGGCACCACGCCCTTCAGCTACGACTCCGGCTGGGCCGAGTTCCTCAGCTGTACCACCACAGCCGGCGACGCCGCGCACTCCAGCACCGACAGCCACTCCTCCGGGCACGCCTACTCCAGCACCTGCTCATAGCCCGGTGGAGTTCGCTACTCCGCTCTCTCACGATGAGGAGCGCATCGACGCGTACCACGACGGTGAGCCGCTGCGGTACCGTACGATGGAGGACCTTCTCGGCGATCAGCCGGTGCCGGGACTGGTGCCTCACGACCTGGAGGCGCAGTTGCACCTCGCGTACGATGACGGCGAGCCTCGGTCTTTTGCAGAGGCCGAGGGACACGCGGCATGGCGTGCCGCGATGCAGTCGGAGATGGACGCGGTTGAGAAGAACTGCACTTGGGAGCTTGCTGATCTCCCTCGCGGTCACCGCACGATCACCCTTAAGTGGGTGTTCAAGCTGAAGAGGGATGAGGCCGGCACCGTCGTCAAGCACAAGGCTCACCTGGTGGCACGAGGTTTCGTGCAGTAGGAGGGAGTCGACTTCGACGATGCCTTCGCTCCCGTGGCACGGATGGAGTCCGTGCGACTCCTCCTTGCGCTAGCTGCCCAGGAGGGCTGGCGTGTCCATCACATGGACGTCAAGTTGGCGTTTCTCAACGGCGACTTGAAGGAGGAGGTCTACGTGCACCAGCCGCCGGGGTTTGCGATCCCCGGCAAGGAGGGTAAGGTGCTACATCTGCGCAAGGCCCTCTATGGCTTGCGGCAGGCCCCGAGGGCGTGGAACGCCAAGCTGGACTCCACGCTCAAGGGGATGGGCTTCGAGCAAAGCCCGCACGAGGCGGCCATCTAACGGCGGGGCAAAGGAGGCAATGCCCTGCTGGTGGGTGTCTACGTCGACGACTTGGTGATCACCGGCACCAAGGATGTGGAGGTGGCGGTGTTCAAGGATGAGATGAAGGCCACTTTCCAGATGAGCGACTTGGGGCCTCTCTCCTTCTACCTGGGGATCGAGGTGCACCAGGACGACTCCGGGATCACACTTCGACAGACCGCCTACGCCAAGCGCGTCGTTGAGCTCGCTGGGCTCACCGACTGCAACCCAGCCCTCACTCCGATGGAGGAGAGGCTGAAGCTGAGCCGTGACAGCACGGCGGAGGAGGTGGACGCTACTCAGTACCGGCGTCTTGTGGGGAGCCTCCGCTACCTCGCCCACACACGGCCGGACTTGGCGTTCTCCGTCGGCTACGTCAGTCGGTTCATGCAGCGACCGACGACGGAGCACCAGCAGGCCGTGAAGAGGATCATCCGCTATGTTGCGGGGACTCTCGACCACGGTCTCCACTACCCGAGGTGCCCTGGGGCGGCACACTTCGTCGGGTACAGCGACAGCGACCACGCCGGCGACATCGACACCAGCAAGAGTACGAGCGGGATCCTCTTCTTCCTCGGCGAGTGCCTCGTTAGCTGGCAGTCGGTCAAGCAACAGGTGGTGGCCTTGTCCAGCTGCGAGGCCGAGTACATAGCGGCCTCCACCGCGTCGACTCAGGCGCTCTGGCTCGCTCGACTGCTTGGTGATCTACTCGGCAGAGACACTGGAGCAGTGGAGCTCAGGGTGGACAGCAAGTCCGCTCTAGCCTTGGCGAAGAACCCTGTTTTCCACGAACGGAGCAAGCACATCCGGGTGAGGTATCACTTCATCCGAGGTTGCTTGGAGGAAGGAAGCATCAAGGCGAGCTACATCAACACCAAGGATCAGCTTGCGGATCTGCTCACCAAGCCCCTTGGGAGGATCAAATTCCTTGAGCTTTGCTCCAGGACCGGGATGGTCCAATCTTCCCACAAGACGATGCACAAGACTTAGGGGGAGAATGAAGGGAATAAGTCTCTGTACTTGTGGTCTTTGTGGGGCTGTGTGGGGCTGCAGCATGTGGGGCTGCAGCATCTCATTTTTCTGCAGCATGCACTAGCACCATTGCTGCCCTAGAGGACAGCATCTTGGACTGCTTTAGCATCTAGATAGGACAGCAGTTAGTTCTTTCATTTGGCATCTTAGACTAGGAGTAGTCCTTTCATTTGGCATCTTAGACTAGGAGTAGAATATGCCTCAGTGTTGGCTGCCCTGCAGCTGTGTATAAATGTGTTGCCTCCCCTCCCGTTGGATGGCATGGCATTGTGAGTGTGAATGAAGAAAAACCCAGAAAACTTCCCCAACTTGAGTGTCATCCTCTCAGCTCAATGAGAGTGAAAATTGAGCTTCTAACACATAGAATAAACAATATGCAAAACTATTTTACTGCAACAAAATATCAAACTATCAAGTGAAGTGCCACCTAGAAAGACAGCTTACGAATTTGTTTATCATTCTCAGATTGTTGCAATATTGCTTTCTCAGTCTCATCGTAGATTCTGCCCGGTATAGATGTTGAATGGTAAGATTCAAATCCTTTTTTCTCCATGAAGTGCGGATATGCTTCTACCCTGAGATCACAATCAACTTTTACCTGTTCAATGAGCAGAAACATTCAATGAAACAATATTGTAGCAGAGCAATACTTGCAAACAGATCAAATATTCGAGGATATATGTGTAAGTATTTGGAATATTGTTTGCAAACAGTTAATAATCCAAATACTTGCAAATAGATCAAATATTCGAGGATTATTAAACAATATTTAATAAGCTGTCACAAAACTTATTACTCAGTGAAGTGCAACTTTGTCCTTATAGTATTAAATCTAACCAAGAGGCAAGTGCACTTTCATTTCTTTTTTGCCAAACATATCAAATATGAAAAAGGAAGATGATATGAAATGCATAACTTTATAGAAGCCTAGACCATTCCGAAGCATTCAAAAACTACAAACTGTACAAGCGTAAGATTGGAATTAACCTTGCTCCCATCCAGAGCCCAATAATAAAGGTTAACTAATTTAATCATCTTCTTCGCAATTGATTTCCTTTCTTCTTCATCAACTTCTTCTTTTAAGAACCGGTCCATATATGCTAACCAACAATCAGATGATGTACCAAGTGCATAATTGGAAGGAGGGAAATCCAAACATGTACCGATCAGATCAACAGAATGAAACTCAAACAGGTCTTGTAGAGATAACAAATTTATTGTTAGGAGACTAGTGAAGAATCAAAGAAGATCTCAGCACGCCCATGATATCCAATGTTTATCATTCTAGGAAACATCCTCACATTACATAAAGGCACCGTATCCTATGGAAACCAGACCTCCTATGCAAACTTTGGAAACTCCAATCAACACCACAGGATCTTCATCCAAAGGCTATGGACAGAGATGGGTACATTTTGCACATATGCGCCCGCCACTCCCCCCACCCTAATGTGCGCGTTTTGCACTGAGCCCCCTCCATCCAATTCCGTCAGCCCCGTCAGGCCTCCTCCGTCAGTTCTGCTCCTGCCCAGGATGTGTCGCAGTCGCCCAGCTCCATGCCGGCCTCCGGCAGCTCCGCCGGCCTACAGTCGTTAAGCCGTATCAGCCTCCGGCAGCTCCGCTGGCCTCCAATACCAGCGCCGCCGCCGCCGCCCTTTGCGTTCTGCCTGGAGCTGCCAGCCTCCTTCTCCATCGATCTGCGTCGCCACCCTTCGTATCTGCAAACAAGGCCGCGCTGGAGGCGGAGCGCATGACGGCATCACTCCTGGTCAATACGAAGCTCTCTATATCATTCTCCCCTGCGTCGTGCACGAGATCCAGCTGGTGTCCAAGTCCGGCAACGACTGCCATGTGTTCGTCGGGGAGGCCGAGGCCATGCCGCTGCTAGTGCATGCCGAGGCCGAGGATGCAGGGCTCCAGCTGCTGAACCTGTCCATCCTCGAGGCCAACAAGAAGCGCATCATGCACGCCGAGGACCAGGCTGCATCAATGCTCTGCTAGTGAAACTAGGAATTGATTTGCTCCCTCTTAACAGAGAGCGCCTCAGCCAGAGGGGGCAGCGCCAAATCAAGGCCGGGCGGTCTTGAGATGGACGCCGGGGGACAGGTCCATGGCGGCAGTGCTCGATGCGCCTCTAGGGGCTCTGTTCGAGGCAAGCAGAACGAAGGCCGGCGACGCCATATCCATGGCCTTTCGGGCGGCCCAATGCACCTCTGATGGAGATGGAGGGCGGCGGCGCTGATGGAGATTAGGGCTCAGTGCAAAACGTGCACGTCAAGGTGGGGGGAGTGGTGGGCGCTTATGTGCAAAATGTTCCCACCTCTGCCCATAGCCCTTGGATGAAGATCCTGTAGTGTTGATTGGAGTTTCCAAAGTTTGCATAGGAGGTCTGGTTTTCATAGGATATAGTGCCTTACATAAAACAATATAAAACCACATCGATCTAAAAAACTGGTATTCAATGGAGTGTATTGCCAACGATGTTGTAATCAGTTTATAGTAACTTATCATTTATGCAGCTTATTCATATCAACTAATGTGATGATGGCATTTTGGCAATCAATGATAAAATAAGAAAAAAAATGCAAAAAATTCAAAATGACCTCTTTGGGTGCCCACAAGCTATACAATCCGATGTTTCGGTTACAAGAACACTATATATTCAACAGATAAGATATATCCATAGGCTTGTAACATAGATTCAGAATATATCTTAAGTTGAATTGCACAAATTCACCAGTAGCCCCACTACATTCTGCCTGTATCCTGCCCACACATCTCTGAAACTGTCTCTCTCCCATGGAAACAAGGACTGGACCTAAAACACTTGACCAAAACTAAGTGGCTGGTGGCACAAGGATGAGGACTCGAGGAGGTAAGAAACTCCTCGAGCCCCAGATATGGACTACTTTTGTAGCGCCTCTCTTGTGACCGAGATGATGCCGGCCAAGTTAGGAGCAACCCCATCAAACAAACAGCGATTGCGGTGGTTTCATAAAGACCAATCTCCTAAGATGATGACGGAATTTAAGCCTTTTCAGATCTGATCATTAACACTTCTACTTGCACCAGCCCACCAATCATCAAAGTACAGATCTTTCATTTGTGCAGCTAGTGTCAGCAAGCCAACTTTCTGAAGAAAGCTGAACCATATCTGATGGTTGAAGACACATGAGACCAGCAAGTGATCAATGGTTTCCTCAGCCTGGTCATAGAGTGGGCAGGCTGCTGGATGGGGAAGCCCATACATGTAAATAAGGAATTGCATTATAAGCTTGAAGGCACCAGGTTTTCGGTATGTCAGCATACTGCAATTTCATCTTGCTTTGCAATTAAGCATGACCATATCGCATAATTGATAGGATATCATGAAAAAATTAAAGAAATGTGATTCAGTAGATAATAAAGAATCGTTATATGGTTTTTCAAAAGCAAAAGAGCTATGAACGATGAAATTCAAACCAAAGTAACATCCAGTGAAAACTATGATATGCTTAATAGTTGAAGAAATGCAGTACTTGGGTATAAATGTAGTCGTCAAGCATTCATTAAATAGTAATCTTTCAAGAATCGATTCATCAAAATCCAGGGGTCCCTTAGGCTTGTGCTGGGTCTCCTCAGGTTTGAATAGTGGAACCCAAGGTTCACTTTGCTTCTCGAAGCCCTTTAGTAGCTGAAAAACACAATTTTTTTGCTATAAGAATTGCAACAGCCCATTTGATAAGTTAAAAAAAATAGTGCATAGTAACCAATGTTTCAAATATCAGGCTATAGGATTTAGCAGCAGCCTTTTTCCAGCTGTTTCCACACCTGGATATCATTTTATGAGGAAAGTGGTTGAGTATTCCTATTGGTCAGTCCAAGGGGCAATACATGTTAGGAATGAGCAAGCACAAGGTGAAAAGATATCATCTAACACCTTAAAATAAGTTGAAATTAACTCTGATGGAGACTACATCCTCCAAGAGGCTGTGCACAGATGCGGGGAAGTTGGATTGGGTTCTAGATCCCATGCTCGTGGAGCTGATTGCATGTATACGAAGAGTAATTGTTGCCATATCATGTGGATTTGTTGACATGCTGAGCTCAAATAGTAAGTCAAGCAAGGATTGGATATATCAGCTTCTGATCTATCTTCAGTTGGTGATTTGTTTTGTAAAATTGAACCTTGTGAGTCTGAATTTTATTAGCTTCTTCTACCTTAATTATGTACCTAGGCTAACATAATTTCAATATTTCATTCCTATAAAAATAGCATTGCTCATGCAGTGGGACGAATGATCCCAGAAATGTTAGAGGGAGCCACGCATTCAACTCCAGCCTCATCACAGGTTGACTGTGTCATTATTATTAAATATTTTGGTATCTGATTAGGTAGTTAGAGCACCCCTGACAGGACAGGCGCTATCGCTAGCTGACAAGATGGAGAGAGGTGAGAGAAAGAAGTCATGAACTCAAGGCCACTCAACACCAGAGCACTTGATGCTGCCGAAGCTAGATAACATGTGGAACCAACATGCTCGGCCCCACAAGCACCGTTGGGGGTCATGCAAGACAAGCGCTCGCAGGCGCTAGTACTTCGATTTCCCTCGCTCTCTCACCTCCACGTTGGACTGAACCTGGCGACATAGTCCACTGTTTGGGACGCTCTTAGACAAGCTAAGCTCACCAAAGATGACTGGGGCTCATGGATTATGCAGCTTTAACTTTGGAAGTGGAAAACCTGACTATGACATAGATGGGAATTGTAACCCATACATGTCTAAAAAATAGCAAGGCCCTCAAGACCACAATTGGCTCGTATGGCTGCCTGTGAGCAAAAGATAGTGATGAGGTTTGTGGTAGCAAGTCCTAGTCACAGCAGACAAAATAAAAGATTCCTAAAGAACTTACATAAAATGAAAAACATAAATGAACTGACCATGTGATTTCTTGAGACCCAGTACTCATCACCATCAAAATCACTGTTGGCCATCTCATCAGCCAATGATCGTTTCCCAGAAATAGGAAAAAGTATTGCATTTTTTGAATACCCAACAAAATTCTTCTCACTGTCACTGTTATGTAGGACATAAAGTCAGCAATAAAAAACAGTAGAGCCTGATGTCAAATATTATTCATGCTCCAATAGATAACTGCGTATTAATGTATGTTCTATAGGAGGCTAGTCATGCCAAAGAATGCTAGTTTTCAATATCTTTTGTGAAGCATAAAAACATTTCCCTTTTCATGTGAGGTAATAGCGAACCTTTCCATAACCCAGTTCTTAAAATCCCTTACAAGATTGTGTTCACAACTGAAAAGGTAGTCTAATTTGACTGACAGGGAAAAAGCATTGAATGGCCACATGTATTTGTTGCATCATCTTTTGACTATTTATGCTTTTGCCTAGGATATTCTTTTCAACCAAAACCAAATAAACAAGAAAATAGAGAACATCTTAGCTTAAAGAGAAAGTATACTAGAAAGCTAAAAAATGAATAATAAAAATGATAAAGTTGGAGCATTGCTACTTCAGAAATTATATACCATGCAAACAGTTACAGGAAGTTGAAGTTTCTTAATAACAAGTAAGGTTATCCTCTCTAATTTATTAACATAATCATATTGTGTGAACTTGGCAATAAATAAATGGAGGATCATTGAAACAATGAAACATACAGAAAAAGGCATTCAAAGGGCACATATGAAACATACACATGAATGCTACCACTTACAGTATCACGCAAACTTCATTTGGTTTCAACGTTCCTGTAGGATCTGTTGAACCCATCAAATAATAGCATTCATCAATCGGTAGCTTTCCTTCTCTGAATCCTTTCATTTCCTGTTTGGCTATGAAATTAAGCCTAGATAGCAAGTGTGGCTCTTCTAATGGAATTCCGGAATGAATCATTAGTTCCAACGTTGAATCCTCCATATTAGCATATCTAGATGCAACTGCATGGACCATATAAAAAGAGCACTCCTTAATCAATGTACGATCAGGCAAGTGAAAGAAAGATTATAAATGCATTAAGTACAGTTATGAGTGCAGGTTTTACAGCATATGGAAACACAAACATAAAAGCAGGCCATGAAAAATATGGAACCCCAGTGATTTGGACTTACGCTTTAGTGCGTGTCTGAAATCATAACGAGCATTTGCAACCCCTTCAATTGCATTATGTAGAAGTTCCATAAAATATTCCGCCTTAACACCAGCACAGTGAAGCAGTGAAATTAAGGACCTTGATGTTGAAGTCCTACCAGATTGATGGCTGATAAAAAGACACAAACAATGGTAATATGGGTTTCAAACCAAATTAACTTGCTTGCCAAAAGAGCTTCATATAAGGCAAGATATGATTAAGACCCCCCCCCCCCCCCCCCGCACCTGCCCCAATCCCCTGCTCCAACCACACGTGCTTGCATATCACCACCACTCCACCAGTCCCTTAATATTGCAATGATTTATTTTTATTTTGCTAAAGTGCAGAACTGTCTCAAACTGCAAACGAGGTTATGCTAACACACTAAACCTCATGCAACAACCAACTGATTTTAAGTTAATTCATAGATGGAAGGTGCGTCTTCCGATCCTAATTATCACAATACACCATTTTTTAATTATATTGAAGGCCAACAGTCACATTTTGAACATCAGTTGAAAGGCAAAACTAACAGCATTGACATTTGCTCAACCAGACTTACAGTTTATATATAAGAGATATAGTTGCTTTAGGGTTACAATAGACGGATACGAAATCCCCAAATATTCAAATGTGCAAAAACACTAAGTATGTACTTACAACCAAAATGCAACAATACAAAAAATTTCCCAGAATACCTTGTGGAAACTATTTCCAAGGAACTGAGAGACTGAATCCAGGACAACTTTGGATCAGCTTTTACTTTTACCATTGATGGTCGGACAACAACAGTATTATCTTGAAGCTGTAGTACAAAAGAAAGCATATTTGGTTTCAAGTTAAGAAAGTCCTTTCCAAAAAGGAAAAAGACCATTTTACTAAGATGAGCAAAATTTAGACTCGACATAGTCCCCCAAGCTGTTCGAGTTGGTTCAATCTGTGCCCTAGAGAGATTTATCTTTTTGTTTCTCCATGTAGAAGTTGAGTTTTAAGCTCAAATTTTGTGCACAGATAGAGAGGTGATGCCCTACGTTAGTAAAATACATAAATAATCTTCAAGGATTAGGAACATTTGGTACAACATTGATCCTAGAGATACAAAATTGCATGAAAATTAATCATGAACCATTGCTAATGCAGAACATGATGTTGTATGTTGTAAGTCAACCCACAAAATCTGGATATAAAACTCAACTTGTACGTGGATAAACGGAAAAGACATCTTATTAAGGGGTTGTGATTAGACCAACTGAAATGGTTTGAGGGAGTAGATCCCAAATTTTGTTCGTGGGGTTAAGCAGACAAAGTGAATTGCTCAAGGTAGTAAAATGGACTTTTCCCACAAAATATATTGCAACACCATTCAAAAGCAAAACAGGACCGTAGATTTTGAATGTAACATAATATCCAGATTTTAAAACTCTTAATGCATACCCTTTTATCAACTAGCAGAGTTCCTTTTACAGCATATCCATTATAAAAAAGACGGACCTGCATGAGAAGAGGCTAGAGAAAAAAGAACAGATTATAAGAACAAAACAGTTAAATCATAGCAGATTCAGAAGACAGTAGACCAGAACAGGCCCATAATTAATAAGATACATATTATACAATGAGAACGATGCAACTTTGAAGACGTAGACCTCACCATTGTTTCACCTCGATGCATATAATCCTGAACAAGAAACAGAAACAATCAATATACAAATGGACACTTGTATGAACCTTTACCATAAACTACTCTGTATGCATGCAGAGGCATACATATGTAGGAGCAACTTCCACAATGCTTCATTATTTACATATGTAATTTGATTTCGGAGGAACTGAATGAAAAGCAGTTCAGTGAACAATTTCAAAGGAAATGAAGTCCATTACATGTTGTAGTTTGTATGGAAATGTCCAATGGGGACCTACAGAGGCACCAGTGCATAGCGGAATCCTAAGGTTCAACGATAATGCAAGAAGTAGTGGGTCATGTAACACCCTGCTCCAAAATCTGCTTACAGGCAGACGAGGACCACACACGCATAGCATCTCTCTTACACTTTCGTCCTCGCTTCATGTAAAAGGTCAACCCGGAGGTATCATGTTTGGAACGACAAGGATTATAAGTAGGCCCTCAAGGTACTAAGCCACCACACCAAAACCACAATAGGGTCACATTCACATGGGCCAACAACTACTACTATTAAGGGATACTAGACTGGGGTATTACATTCACCCTACCTTAAGGGCTAATGCCCTCGGCAGCTCATCACATATGCAGACTCTCAGAACCAACCCTTGGTACATGGCTATGCCCACACGCACATGCACATGTGCAGCGAAGGTTTATGCTCTGAATACCATCTGTAACACCCTGCTCCAAAATCTGCTTACAGCTCAGCTCCACACATGGAATGGGACCACATACACATAGCACCTCTTTCACACTTTCGTCCTTGCTTCGTGTAAAGGTCAACCTAGAGGTCCTATGTTTAGAACGACAAGGATTATAAGCTAGCTCTCAACTCCCCCTAAACTTCCAAGTCACTAAACCTGACCACAACCGCAATTGGGCCAACAACTACTACTAAGGGATATTGAACCGAGGTATTACAGGTCAACGAACATGACATGGGAGGGAGCACTAGAATGGGACTTGAAAGAATGGCATGTACCTAAACAATTGTACTGGGGTAGGAGGGCATGAAAATTCACGTGCCTGAACCATGAACAGGATCTAGACCCCCCACCCCCTAAAATATCACTGTTATTGAGCCTTTTATATATTTATTTTCTTTATCTCTTTCCCCCCTTTGCTGGTGGCTCATGTTGTGTATCAACTCTAGCCTACCCTTGCATGGGGCTAAAAGGCTTTTTGTTGATTATAATGATGATGATTGTAGTTTGTATGGACAAATCTGAGAAATGAGCCTATTTTACTCAGGGAACAGGGGACTATGCCATTCTTGGTATAAACTAAAAATGGTAAATAATCTATCGAGCCCCCTAAAATATTATCCATAAATTAAAAATGTGATTAATAACTAAAAGTTTCTTTAAAAAAAACTGACAAGCTGTGGAAATAGGGCCAAGTGTACAAACTTTTGACTTCTTTCGCTTGATAATTCTGTTGGGACATTTCTTAGCCAAATTTTCAGATATGAAGCCAGTACCATCAGTGTGGATCAAACGCTTCTCATATGTAATATCAACTTTCCCATGTTCGTCCTGAAATATCGCACTGAAGATACATGGTGTATGCTCAATGGTAATAAGACAATATTGAAGAGGAAGCAATTACTTACCCGGCAGGGTTCATCATCAATCAGTATAACATGAACTGTTGATAAATCAACGTCCAGTGTTTCAGTTTTGGATAGTATCAAAGAAAACCTGCATCAAAGAACATAGGTTTAACACACCCGAAGGGTGAGGATGCATGCTCATGTAGAATACAATAACATTTGATTGTTAGTTTCCTTTTTCAGCCACAAGAATTGCAAGAACATAAGAACACTCATAATCTAAAAAATTGGCACCCTTTGTAGTGCACCTCTTTTTGGCTATTTTCTGAAAACTCAATGTTATTTATCATGGCAGCAGAATTTGTAGTTCCCTAACACTTTATCAACACCCAGAAAAGCATGCGCATTGTGCCCGTGAGGTCCCTTTGGCCGTTGGAACAGACATGCTTAGTTAAGCTTAACAGGTAGATGACAAACCTTTTCATATAATTTGCCAAAGTAGGAGCGGTATGGATATGCATGAACAGTTGCGGCACTGATCAACAGTTTTGTGGGAGAGAATATAACTCTCATCCTCTGACTCAGTGCAAATAAAGTAGCAGCTAACAGATGAAGTGCATTTCTTGATTTCACCTTGTTCATCGTCTTTCTTTTTCTTCCCTTTTTTTCCATCCTTGTAAGCTGAAAAAGATAAACCAAATGAAAACAATCTATCAACTTAGAAGTGCAAGAAATGCTACAGCATAGGTAAATGCAAATAAATTAAGAGGTCTACAGCTGCAATGACAATGCATTGTGGAGTGGGTAAACATCTACTCACTCGACTCACTAAACACACCATGGGAACATGTCACCAAGAAATTCATGACCAATACTTATGTCAAGTGCTGAAATGTGTTGACCCTAGTGGCTAGCACAAGAAAATGTACAAACATGCGTGGAGTCAAGAATATATAATTGTAGGAAGGATAGATTGTATATGAATCATGGGTTGTATTGCATTGAGCCTCGAGGGCAAGAAGCCTTCCCGAGATATTTCCTATACTACCGAATATACTCTAACATCCCCACGCAGTCGTAGCGGTAGCAATACGAACAGATAGAATGGAGAACAATAGGGACATCCCCTGCAGTCATAATACCGGTGTGAATGTTATGGCTGGAGCGGAAACCAGGAAGAGCTCATGCAGATGATAGCCCCTTAGTGCCAAACTAGTCGAAGCCGTGGAGGAGGGCACAAGTCCAAAGCGGCAACATAGGCGCACTAGTACACAAAATCAGCAACCTTTTCCCAACATGTTCAGCAGGTCGATGATGTTACAGCCCATATATCATCTAGGCCCATATTGGCTCATATACTGGCTATATATATGTCCATCTAGACTAATGGAGATTCTCTCTTGACAACAATCATCAAAGGTAACATGGAATCAGAGCATGGTTTAGGGTTGGGATTAGACTAATCTAATTTCCACCTAAAGATCCATTTTTTCTACCGCTGCTCGCGGCCCCGTTACGACGTCGCCGCACGTGCGGCGACGTCGTCTCCGCCACGCCGCCCATCGCAGCTGGGCGTCGTCTCCACCACACCGCCCGTTGCGACCGGGTGCCGTCGTCCCCTCCGTCTCATCGTCTTCATCCCCGCTGCCCGTCGCGGCTCCATCGCATCGCTGCCGTCCACCGGTACTTGTCTCTGCCTCCAGCTCCGCCGCCAGTCGCGGCCCGTCACTGTCGCCCGCCGCGACTCTTCCTCGTTGCCGCCGTCTTCAGCACGTCATCCTTGACTTTCTGCTCGGGTCGTCACACACCAGAGGACCTCCTCTGCTCCAGTGACGGAGCCAAGATTTCGAGCTCTGCCCCCTGCTCTACTCATCCATCCGCCCCTGCTCCGTCCGTCCATCCGCTCAATCTGCCCATTGCGGATTCGATCTGGGCCTCACCATCTGCTGCTATGGTGATTTCGCCTACACTGTGGTCCTCTGCTGACTCCTCACGGCGACATCTGCTCTCTGTCTCAGCTCTTCTTCAACATGTCGAATCCTAGTGCTATTCAAATTCCACTGCAGTTTGATGGTCACAACTATAGAGAATGGGCTTTTTGTGCTCAGACAGTGCTAGGTGGTTATGGTCTTGCTTCACATCTTACTGGCACTACACCGGTTGCTACGGCAGATAATTCTAATGCTAGTACAATCACTACTTGGATCAAAGATTATGGAAGGGTTAAGACTACCATAGTCACTAGTGTTAAGCCATCTTTCATGATGAGTCTTGCGCCTTTCCAGACTACCAAGGAGATGTGGGATTATTTAAAGAAAAGATTTGTTCAGGTTAGTGATGCTCTTCTGCACACTTTGATGCAAAGTCTCCGTGGACTTCAGCGAGATGACATGACCATTGATGACTATTATAATGCCTTTGATCGATTCATGGGACCAGTACTGTCCATGGTTCCTCCATCTACTGCAGCATGTGATGGGTGTTCTAAGAAGACCAAGTTTATTGAGCAGTTCCTGATGTATCAGTTCGTTATGGGATTAAGGTCTGAATTTGAACCTGTTCGTGTGCAGCTTCTTAATACATCTCCCACTCCATCTATTTTAGATGTGTTGGCCTCATTGACTGCTGAAGAGGCTCGACTTCGTTCCTTGTCACCTGCTCCTCCGGTGATAGCACCTTACAGTGTTCTTGTAGCTACTGAGAAGGCTAGTATATCTGCTGGTGGTCCTTCTACACCCTGTGAGCATTGTAAGAAGACTAATCATCGTTCAGAGAATTGTTTCAGCAAGTATCCGGAGAAGCTAGCTGATTATCGTGCTCGTCGTGCTGCTCGTGGTCGTGGTACGACTGCCACTCCTAGGGGCTCTGTGTCTGTTGCTGCTGCCTCACCTGTTGGTGCTTCTCAGTCTTCTTGGGTCCTTGATTCTGGTGCTTCTTTTCATGTGACTTTTGATTCATCTCAGGTGGTTGATTGCAAAACTGTCCATGATGGCGCTTCTGTTCAGACAGCTGATGGTACTTCTTGTTCTATTACTCATCAGGGTTCACTTTCCACTGCACACTTTATTGTACCTAATGTATCTCTTGTACCTCAGTTGTCCATAAATCTCCTTTCAGTAGGCCAGATTACAAATCAGAATTGTTTCATTGCATTTGATGATTCACCTTGTTTTGTTCAGGATCGTCGAAGCGGGACTATTATTGGGATTGGCCATCGCCGTAGAGGTTCCTCTAACCTCTACATTTTGGACACCTTGAGTCTTCCCTCTTCCGCTAGCTCTACCGCTCGTGTATCGTCGGTTGCATCATCAGCCTCATCCTTCGCCAAGTGGCATCATCGTCTGGGTCATCTATGTGGGTCTCGCTTGTCGACCTTAATAACTAGTGGTTGTCTAGGTCAAACATCTATTGAGTCTAGCTTTCAGTGTAAGGGGTGTACACTTGGCAAACTGATACAACTTCCATATTCCTCTAGTACATCTCATTCAGCTAGACCTTTTGATCTTATTCATTCAGATGTATGGGGTCCTGCACCTTTTACCACTAAGGGTGGTCATAAATATTATGTTATTTTTATTAATGATCACTCTCGGTATACTTGGATTTATTTTCTGAAACATCGTTCCGAGTTGTGTGCCATTTACAAATCTTTTGTTCGTATGATACATACACAGTTTTTCACTCTCATAGAAGTTTTTCGTTCTGATTCTGGTGGTGAGTATTTATCTGGTGTTTTTCGCCAGTTTTTGGCCTCAGAGGGTACTCTTCCTCAACCTTCTTGTTCTGGTGCTCACGCTCAGAATAGTGTTGCTGAGCGCAAGCATCTCCATCTTATTGAGACTGCTCGAACCCTTCTGATTTTCTCCTTTGTTCCTTCTCACTTTTGGGGCGAAGCTATTTCCACTGCAGTATATCTCATAAATAGACAGCCATCATCCAAATTGATAGGAAAAAGTCCTGGTCAAGTGTTGTTTGGTACTTCACCTCGTTATGACCATCTTCGGGTTTTTGGATGCACATGTTATGTCCTGCTTGCACCTCGTGAGCGGACAAAGTTGGCTACTTAGTTAGTTGAATGTGTGTTTCTGGGGTACAGTCGTGAACATAAGGGTTATCGTTGCTATGATCCTTCCTCTCGTCGTATACGTATTTCACGTGATGTGATCTTTGATGAGACTCGCCCTTTATTTTATAACTCCTCTACTCAATCCTCGTATTCCCCCACAGAGTCCACCACTTTCATGTGTCTTCCTCCACCAATTCCACAGCCTCTATGTCACCCACCATCCCCACCTCCACCTCCACCTCCACCTCCTCCCCCACCATCAAAACCTCCTGTCACACAGGTTTACACTCGTGGTCCTAGAGTGCCTCCGTCCGATCCCCCTTCGACCAATCCTAATACTCCTGTTTTAGATGAATCTAACAATATTGATGAGTCTCATGTTATTTCTGATGAGTCACATGGTGGTCCAAGATATAATTTACGAGATTGTACCTCTATTGAGTCTCCTGACTGGTTGGGTTTTACACATGTGAGTGATGTTCTGGCTGAACCATCTACTTTCAAGGAAGCTTCTAGTGTTCCTGAGTGGCAGTCTGCTATGTCAGAGGAGCTTGCTGCACTTGACCGCACTGGTACTTGGGAGATTGTTCCTTTGCCACCACATGCTATCCCTATTACATGTAAGTGGGTGTTCAAAATCAAGACCAAATCAGATGGGTCTATTGAGAGGTACAAAGCTCGCCTTGTTGCTCGAGGCTTTCAGCAGACTCAGGGGCGAGATTACAATGAGACTTTTGCACTAGTTGCACATATGACTACAGTTCGTACTATGATTGTAGTGACTGCTAGTTGTTCTTGGACTATCTCTTAGATGGATGTCAAAAATGCCTTTCTTCACGGTGATTTACACGAGGAAGTTTATATGCAACCACCTCCTGGTGTTGATACTTCTCCAGGTTATGTTTGTCGTCTTCGTCGTGCTCTATATGGCCTCAAACAAGCTCCTCGTGCTTGGTTTGAGAGATTTGTTTCTGTAATAATGGCTGCTGGTTTTTCACCTAGTTCTCATGATCCAGCCTTATTTGTTCATATTTCTCCATGTGGTCGTACTCTTCTTCTGCTCTATGTTGATGACATGCTCATCACGGGTGATGATGTTGAGCATGTTTCCTTAATCAAGAAGCATCTTAGTCAACCAATTTCAGATGACTGATTTGGGTCCACTCAGTTATTTCTTGGGAATTGAGGTCTTGCATTCTGACAAGGGGTATTATATCTCTCAATCTAAATACATTCAAGATCTCATTGCCCAATCTGGTATTACTGATAATCGCATAGCTGCTACTCCTATGGATCTTCACTTGCAGCTTCGGCCTACTGATGGTAACCCTCTTGAGGATCCTTCTCACTACCGTCACATTGTTGTCAGCCTTGTTTATCTCACCGTCACAAGGCCTGATATTGCTCATGCGGTTCATATTTTGAGCCAGTTTGTGAGTGCCCCCACTTCGGTTCACTTTGGGCATTTGCTTCGTGTGTTGCGATACTTACGGGGGACCTCCTCTCAGTGTTTACTATATCCTCGTGATAACCCACTTCATCCTCATGCTTACTCGGACTCAACTTGGGCTAGTGATCCAACATATCGTCGTTCTGTCTCTGGTTATTGCATTCTTCTTGGTTCTCCTCTTGCATGGAAGTCCAAGAAGCAAGCTGTTGTCTCTCGCTCTAGTACAGATGCAGAACTTAGAGCACTTGCTACTACTACTGCTGAGATTATTTGGCTTCGATGGTTATTGGCTAATTTTGGAGTTTCTTGTGATACCCCCACACCTCTCCTGTGCGATAACACTGAAGCCATTCAGATTGCTAATGATCCTGTGAAACATGAACTTACTAAGCATATTGGTGTTGATGCCTCTTTTACAGTCTCATTATCAACAGAAAACTCGGGCCGCGTTGGACCGGGCCGTTCCGGGTGCTCAACCCCCGTGCCAGGCACAAGCTCGAGCCGCGTTGGGCCGGGGCGTTCTGGGTGCTCGAGCGCATTGGACGCGTGGCGTACCGTCTACAGCTCCCGGAAGGCGCCCGTCTGCATGATGTCTTCCACGTCAGCCTCCTCAAGCAGCACCACGGCGACCCTCTAGGAGCGCCTGGCTCCCTAACTCCTACTTAGGATGGCTGCACTGTGCCGGTTCCTGAGCGTGCCTTGCAGGCCCAGCAGCGGCGTGGTGAATGGCGCGTCCTGATCCAGTGGCACGGCTTGCCAGAAGAGGAAGCAACCTGGGAACGTCGTGAGGACTTCACTGCTGTGTACTCAGAGTTCCAGCTCAAGGACTAGCTGTTTTCGAAGGCCGGGAGAGATGTTATGACCGGCCTCACGTACAAGAGGCAAGCCGCACAAGGTGGCTAGGCGACTGGTGCTCCAAGGCCCAAGGGGGCCACGTTATCTTCATATTCTTATTAGTAGTGGGTTTTATTATTAATTAGCGTGACTATAAATACTTGTGTAAGACTCTTTGAGAAATTAAGCAGAAACATATTATTGTTTCCGGCTTCATCAAGGGAGCCGGCCCTAGCCCTAGCGCCTCCTCCTGTTCCTGCGCCGACCACGACGCCCTCTCGCCGCCCTCGTCGCTCATGCATCCCTACAACCTCCGTCCAATCCCCGGTAGGGCTAGGGTTCCTAACAGCCTAGTATCAGAGATGTCAGGTTCCCTTCCCACGTCCAGTCTCCCGCCGCCAGCCCCTGCACCGTCCGCTCCTCCTCCGTCCTCGCCAGTCGACGTGCCCACCATTTCCTCTGCTTCCACGACGTCGGGGGGGCGCATCACCCTGGAGTCCCTGGCCGCCGTGGTCGACCGAATCGGCCGTAGCGTCGATGCTATGCAGGCCGCCTAGGCGGGGTTGTTCCAGCCGCTGCCCCCACCCCATCCGACACCGCCCCAGCCACCACCGCCGGCGCCCAAAACATCGGCCCCCAAGTTGGCGGGATTTCCCTTCGGGATGCCCCATTCGGCAGCCGGCGGTGTTCCCATCCACCTGCTGCGCTTGCCATCATCGCCATCTCCAATCCCGGCGTGAGCGATGGGATCAGTGTCCGCGTCGGTCTACACCTCGGCTATGGCGACCACACCGGCCGCTACACATGCAACGGCGCCCAGCTTCCCTCCTCCGCCCGCTCATGCCTAGAGCCCCCCCTATGGCGGCCTGGAAGGGACCTCCGACGACAACCAGTTGATCAGTGCTCCTACTGGTCCTCCAGCCCCACCGCGGTACTACAAATTGGAGTTCCCGACGTTCAACGGCGGGGTGGATCCACTCAACTGGCACAACCAGCGCGAGCAATTCTTCCGTGGCCAGCGTACCTTGGCATCGGATCACACCTGGCTGGCCTCGTACCATCTTCGCGGCGCCGTGCAGATGTGGTACTACGCGCTGGAGCAAGATGAGGGCATGCCCTCCTGGGAGCGCTTCTGCAATCTGTGCCAGCTCCGCTTCAGGCCACCAATGCAGGGCACACGGCTGGCCGAGCTCGTGCGGCTGCCCTTCCTCTCATCGGTCCAGGACTACTCGAACCGCTTCAAAGCCGTCCTCTGTCATGCACGTGACCTCAACCCTCTTCAGAAGGCCGAGTTGTTTGCGGGCGGCCTTCCCGTGCACATCAAGGCAGACGTGATGCGCAGCCCGCCAAATCTTCAGACGACGATGTACTATGCGTGGGCGTATGAACGCCACGCGGTCGCCCTCGGCACAGCACCGGCACAGCGCGGCTACCGGCCTCCTGCAGGGCGCTCTACGCCGCTAGCGCTACCTCGTCCGCAGCCCGCAGCACCCACAGGAGGGGTGATCGCTCCCGCCCAGCCGCCAGCGCCCGCGCCATCACGCTTTCACCGCCTTTCGCCAGCGGAACAACAGGAACGTCGTTGCCAAGACCCGTGTTTCAACTGTGACGAGCCATACATCCGCGGCCATGTGTGTCAGCGCCTCTTCTACCTCGTCAACGATGACTACGTCGATGATGACATTCCAGCGGAGGCCGCGGTGGCAGCCGTATTCCAGGAGGAGTTCACGCCTGCCCCTACACCCCTGGAGTCCACGTGCGCGGCCCCATCCGCAGGGGATCCGCCCACGGTGTCCCTCAATGCCCTCACAGGCGTCCGCACAGAAAACTCTATGTTGTTGCTCGTCACCGTACATAGCCAACGGTTGGTGGCCCTCCTCGACTCTGGGTCGACGACGAACTTCATCCACGCCGACCTCCTCAGTCGCCTGGGGCTGACCACAACTCCGCACCCCTCGCTGTGTATACTGGTGGCTAATGGGGACCGGGTGCCGTGCCAAGGGGACACCCGCGACGTCGTGCTCACCATCGGCTGTGAGGAGTTCACCGTCACATGCTTCGGCATCACCATGGGCGAGTTCGACCTCATCCTGGACGTCGAGTTCCTCCGGACGCTCGGGCCCATTCTGTGGGACTTCGAGAGTCTCTGCATGACCTTCACACGCCGTGGCTGCCGCATCCTGTGGCGCGGGTTGGGCGTACCACACGTCGACACCAAGGCACCCAGCACCCACGCCATCGCCGCCTCGACCGGGCAGCCCCTCCTCGACCGCCTACTACTTTAGTTCGCCACGGTCTTCAACGAGCCTCGTGGCCTACCACCGGCGCGCCCGTACGACCACAGGATCCATCTCCTGCTGGCTACCGCTCCTGTCACTGTCCGACCCTACCGCTACCCGCAGCTACAGAAGGACGAGCTGAAGCGGCAGTGCTCGGCCATGTTGCAGCAGGGGATCATTCGGCCCAGCACCTCGTCGTTCTCCGCCCCAGTGCTCTTGGTCCGCAAGCCAGACAACTCCTGGAGGTTCTGCATCAACTACCACACCCTTAATGCGAAGACCTCCAAGGACAAGTTACCGATCCCGGTGGTGGACGAGCTCCTCGAAGAGCTGCACGGCGCCATTCTTCACGAAGCTGGAGTTACACTCGGGCTACCACTAGGTGCGCATGCACCTAGACGACATTGGCAAGACAGTGTTACAGCCCATCACTCACGCATCCCTACAACCTCCGTCCAATCCCCGGTAGGGCTAGGGTTCCTAACAGGGGTGTTACAGCCCATATATCATCTAGGCCCATATTGGCCCATATACTGGCTATATATATGTCCATCTGGACTAATGGAAATTCTCTCTTGACAACAATCATCAAAGGTAACAGATGAGCCGACTGGATGGCGATGGAGGAAGGTGCAGCTAAAGAGTGCAAATGCTTCTTCCTTCGGCAACATCAACGGTGGTGTCCACGAGATTGCAGCAATTAGCACGGACTTGAACCAAGAGCCAGCATGATGAAGCAGATCAACAGCATGGGAAGTGCCACCGCCTGAAGAGGTGGCAACACTGGCAATGATGTCCTTATTACGAGCGCCGGCGCTGCAGCCAGGAAGGCGCAGCGACAACCTCGTCCTCGGGAGTGTCAACTATGCAGCGACGACTATTTTTATTAAATACGTCAACATAAACCACTCCAAACCACCCCATAGCATTTGAAAACCAAACCGCACCACCCCATCAAAGGTAAAGGAAGGTGGAGATCCGGAAGTAGTGCAGGAGCATGCTGGTGGTGGTACTTTTAATTGCTACGTGCTACTAATGGCTAAGACGATGAGCACGTTGCAAATTGAAGTAGAACCAATGCAAAATCCAAACCGTTGCAACTGGTTTCCACCCAAGTCATTAGCAGCTTGACGAAACAATACGGCGACGCAAACCCGACCTCAGATTGGGAAAAAAGAAATGCGGCATCAAGATAATCCCTGGGTACAGAGCCCCACGGCTCTGCAGCCCACCAATGATGGCGGCGCAACGGTGCGATGAAGGGGTGTGGTGCACGAGGCAAGGCGAGGTGACCCCGATGCATCCCGTCCGACGATGGATCTCGATGAGGGTGCCAGCCCCGAGTGGGTCATAGTAGCCCGAGGATGACGTCAACAAGCGGCACGACGGCCCACTGCTCCAACCCCAGTGCTCTTAGGGCTTGTTTGGTTGAAGGCCTCACCCAGGCAGTTGCTGCCAAGCAGCCATCCAGGCCCCTGGCGAACAAAATTGAGGGGCTGGATGAGTTGCCTGGCACAGGCAACTTTCCCAGGGTGCAATCCAAACAAGCCATTGTAGCGCGGCAGCCCTGCGCCCGCCTGTGCGACCTCCGTAACAGCGCACTTGTGCTCAAAGCAGCGATGGCACAGGCGCAGGCGCAGGAGGAGATAGGGTCAGCATTGGGCCAAATGCACAGGAAGGTTCGACGAGGCAGCCCAACAAGATCGAACGATGAGATCGAATCACCATGGGAGAGGTAGGTATTTGCTGCTGCTTGACCACAACGGACGTGGCAGATCAGAGGGATCAGCCGTGCATCATACGAGGGTGGTGCCCTGGTGGAGATCAATCTTCCCAGGGCCGGCGCTAGGGCAGCAGAAGCCAGAAACCTAGGGTTAGAAATCTAGACTCGTGATACCATGTAGGAAGCATAGATTGCATATGAACCGTGGGTTGTATTGTGTGTTGCATTGAGCCTTGAGGGCGAATATATAGGAACACAAGACTTGGAGGGCAAGAAGCCTTCCCGAGATATTTCCTATACTACAAATATAACAATAACAATCATAATATGTATTGTTGCTAGTAACCAATAAATCCAAATAGATTTTGCATTACAAGAACTGAGAGACTCACCGAAAAAACGATATAGCCGCAGACCCAAAACAATACCATCTTCAGCAATCTTATGGTACAGTTGGCGGTAGAAATTAGTGTTATTGTCTGAAGGAACCATAAACTTTACTACAAGAACATTATCATCACCCAGAACTTTTTGAAGGTAAGTCCTCTTATTATCCATATACGGCCCCTGATTCAATCAAATAAGGTTAAAAATATAAGGTTGGTCCCTAAAGTTCCTGAAAATAATTCTAGCCCACAAATGCAAAATTCGCCAATCCAGGTCCCTTAACCCATTAATGTCATTGGCATCCATCCTTCCATTCATATATCAATGGAATTTGATGCATCGTTTGTCAAATTATAGAACTGCATATTAATGTTTTAGGACATGTTACGCAAAGTTTGATAAGAATTGCACATCATAATTGAGTTATATGCACCTTTATGTCAATAGAAATATCAGCCAATTCCCCAATTATCGTGTTTGCAGCATAAAATTCTACCCTATGATGAGAATAAATAGTAGAATACTAGTATTCATGCAACCACATTTACGTAAACAATTTGCAGTGCATGACTCTCTCAATGAAACTGAGTGAAAATCCATCAAACAATTAACCTACAGAAATAGGAAATGGCGAAAATTCAAATCACAGAAAACTCAGAGCAAAATATGACCTTTGCAATAAACCTACATATGGACTCGGCATTGTATTTCGGACCGTCCTTTCTTTCTATTAATCCTACACGTTTGAGAAAAAAAAACTACATATGTGCACACACATGCATGTTGCATATGGAAGCTAGATTGGTGAGAAGTTAAAAGCAATTAACACAAATCAAACAATGTAGAATGACTACTTGATGTGAAGAGAACAACAACAATAAAATGAAACTCAAATATAAAATAAAAATATTGGAAACGTCACAAACCTTCAAAACAAGAAATATGGAATCCCCTCTTATCTCAATCTCACAATGGCATACTTTTGTTTTACTTGGATCCGAATCAAGATTCTGCAGACATCAACGAGTAAATGGAGCCCCATTGAGGTTAGGACATAAAAATACAATAATAACCTATTACATGAAATTTAAGTAAGGCTGAAATGATGAAGCATCAAAAGCCAAGTGCCCCACGCATATCAAAGGGAACTCATGACATCCGCAGATACAACTTTTACATAGTTTGTTTCATTTTAGGTTAAAAAGCATTAGTCTTGACAAGTGTGACAGTCCTATTGTGAGGAAATAGAAACAAGAAAACCACTACAAAAATGACCTTTGGCCTATCTGATGCAGGTCTATTGGATGCCTGAAAATTCTTCCGGCCAAAGCTGCTCCAAATTTCCGACTCAAAATGAGCAATGGACAGGAGCTTCAATGATTTAATATAGTCCACGGTCAATACAGCTTCATCTGCCATTTTATTCCTATAAGGTGAAACAAAGATGTCTTAGCAATAGCATCGCACAAAAAAAAAGTTGCTTTTTGTCTCAAATAGGTAGCTGATATTAGGAAGAAACCACATATTTGTTTTAGAAATATGTAATGGTACATGAACAAAGGAAATATATTCTGAGTCCATTTGCTGACAGGTTCACAAAACCCTGCACTTCGTAAGCAGTATGTTCCTGTAAGAAAATGGAACTGAGAGACTTACTGACAAAGATAAGAGAGTATCAAAAATCTCCTGATGAACTCCAAATCCTCCAGCGCGCACATCTGCGGGCTTGCCGTCTTCCTTAACTCATTTACTGTGATTTGAGGGATGGCCCTGAATGCATTTTCTGTGACAGCATTCGTCACCGGCTTTGGCAGCATTATTGCACACTCTGGGCCCAAATGACTTCCTAAGGGTCCAACTCTCTGAAGACATGTTAAAACATGCTGCAAGCGGCCTGAGGCAAACTCACTTCTTGGATGTGTAGGAACCATCTCGTGCTTGGGGCTACCAGTCTGAAGATGGTTCCACATCTCAGATGCTCTGCCATTTCCAAGACTTTCAGCCAGCATGATAACACCATGAGGTACAATAGAAATCAGTTCTTTGATACTGTCACCAAAATGCGTAGGCATCTGGTTTGCCTGAGAAGCCATTCCTGCGACATCGTTATCAACTTCAATGCAATCCTGGTTCCAATCCCTTTGGGAGATGCAATCAGATGGGTTGCCAACTGCCATCATCACCGGAGATCCCTCCTGACCTTGACTCTCGTCCATCACCATACAATGGTTTGAGAGGTCCGAAGCAATTTCTTCCATTTGGACGTCGTTGTGATACTGCGGCCCATGTACAGATTCATCTGTTGAAAACAAGATTTTGTTATCGGGAAAGCATTAAAGAGCTATTTTCAAGACGAAAGTCCCACTACGTTGCATGCACACAACTGTGCGCAAAAATAAAACAGATGCCTAGTAAAATCTGTCCAGAAATTTCAAAGTCAACATCTGCAGCTAGCCAACAGGGTTTAGGCAACAGCAAAGCTTGCACAACTAAATTCACAATATTCTTGACCGCAACAAATCCATAGTCACAAATTTCAAATTTTGATAGTGGAGATGAGAATGGCGTATTCCTATTTGAAATTTTAGTGGTCATCTCAAAAAATAGCAGTCTGGAAACACCCATCGCTGAAGCACAAAAAGCGACCAACGCTGCAGCCGCATTGTACAGTACTTTCTCCCCCCATCAATTTTTTCTTAAAAAAAAGCACCATCAAGTGAAGAAGCATTGGGGAATCGGACTTCACCTCTGAGGCAAGGAGAGGAGGAGCTGCAGGCGGCGCTCTCGGCGGTGGGTACAGCCTGCGCGTTGAGCGCGAACGCCTCTTGCCTGGCAAGCGTGATGATGTAGCCGGTGAGCGTCCGCACCTCCCGCTGGGACCTCCCGATCCTCCGCAGGATGCGAACCGCGGGTGCTTCCCCGAGTGCCCCGAGCTCGCGGCGCACCAGTTCTTCGGCGACCTGCCCCAGCCTCCTCTCGAGCTACGCGAGCTCCGCCGCGACCGCCGACGGCAGCGCCGCCTGAGATGGGCCGGGACTAGGCTGCATAGCTTGGGGTGGGGTCTCGCGGCGAGCCGCAGCGGCGGTGGTGGAGCGGAGAGGCGATTCGGAGGGGGAGGGACTGGGATCAAAGCGCAATGCGGAAGGGGGTGGCGCACAGTCGCCGATGGCAGTGGGGTGTTTGCATTATCGGTGGGTGTGGGGCCCGTGCCGCACTGCGAGAGATGGGGCGTGCAGGAGAAGGTAAAGCCGACCTTGCGCTCCAGGGCGAGGGCGGCGCGTGGCGGGAAAGCAGTGCGGTTTTGTGTCGTGGCATGTGGGACCCACGACAAAAGGGAGTAGAGCAGGGGCGGGTCACGTCAGTGTCAACTTTGGGCCGTGTTTTGTTGCTGTTAGGAACCCGGCGTGGCGAATGAGCCTCTGGTTCAATGGTAGAACCGCTCAGTGCAGCGCTACCGACCCAGGTTCCATTCCCATCGGGAACGAATTTGGGTGTCGCACCAGGGCTGAACAAGTGGGTGTGTGTGGGTGTGAGTATGGGTGTGTGTGCGTGAGTCTGCTCGGTGGGCGCGTTCCGAGACTACTCGGACAGTTCCGTCTGCGTTAAGTCCGGTCAGCGTGGACGCCTAAAATCTTACACGACTCTCCAGTGCTCCTGGGTGCTTAAAAAAAAAGGAACCCGGCGTGCACATTTCTCGGTAGAAAAATTTAGTATGCATGGAATACTAAATGAAGTAAAAATCTTTTTAGGAATGGATTTAATATTTTGCGACGAATCTAATGACGATAATTAATTGAGGATTAGCTATAGTGATACTACAGTAACTATTCTCTAATCACGCGGTCAAACGCCTCATTAGATTCTTTAGAATTCCTAGCGCGGAATTTTTGGAGTTGGTTTTACAAATTGTTTTTATTTAATACCCCTAATTAACAATCAAAGTACTTAGCATGAACTTCCTAGCATGAACCAAACAGGACCCGAAGGTCTAAAGCTTATAAAAGGCTCTTTGTTATATGCAAAATTCAAAATTCCGAATTTTAAAACTAGCACATGCATGGAGCACTAAAATTAGATGAAATAAAAAAACTAATTGCATAGTTTTCTTGTAAATTACGAGACAAATTTAATGAGCCTAATTAGGACATGATTAGACGCTAAATTGCTACATCAATTGCTACAGTAACATGTGCTAATGATAGATTAAATAGTCTTAATAAATTCATCTTGTAGTTTACAAACAAGTTCTGTAATTAGTTTTGTAGCATTACTGTAGCATGATTAGATGATGGTTACTGCACAACTCCTACGCTAATTCCCAAGACGAATCTAATGAGGCATTCGTGAAGATGTTTTACAAATAAACTTTATTTTGTGGCCCATGCATGGAGATTAGCACGAATCACTGTTCATTAGCACAAGTAAGCAAACGGGGCCAAAGTCTATGACAAGTAGGAGCTCGTTGCACAAACTTTATCCTATTTGGTTCCAGATGAGTTTCTAGAATGGAGAATCTTCCATGCATGAATTCCATAATGAAATCTATTTGCAAAATCTCTTCAAGGATGGGTGTAACTGTTTGTGACGAATTTAATGATGATAATTAATTGATGATTGGCTACAATCAATCTGTTCTGCTGGCTTGTCAGCCAACCAACCAGCATTGTTTTTCTCTCACACCGAATCAGCACCAGCCACCAGCCAGTCAACAATACTTTTCTCTCACAACAAATCAGCACCAGCCACATCCAGCCAAACAAACGAGTGATGCTACAGTAAATATCCTTTAATCATGCGGTCAAAAGTCTCATTAGAGTTGTCAGTGATAGGTGGGACCCATGATAAAAGGCAGTAGAGCAGGGACGGGTCACGTCAGCATCAACTCGAAGGTCTCAAGCCTAAGGCCATGTTTAGGTCCCAAAAATTTTTCTACAGTACCTATCACATCGAATCTTCAACATATGCATAGAGCATTAAATACAGCTGAAAAAAATAATTGATTGCACAGTTTAACTGAAAACGTTGAGACGAATCTTCTAAACCTAATTAGTCTATAATTAGATATTAATTGTCAAATAATAATGAAAGTATTATAGTACCAAAATCCAAAAAAATTTAGCAACAAGGCGAGTCTACGACAAATAGGCGCTCATTGCCGAGACCTTCACTCCCCCGGTGATTTTTGAATTTTTTTTTTGATCGACATTTTTGAACTTTGGACGTGCTACAACTTTCCTACCCGTTAGATGATCTGAAAAAGTGCCGGCCAACTCATCAAGCCAGCCACAGCGTGCAAAAAAGGTGATATGAGATAGTAAAGTATTTTTCCAATGCACCTATTATGCTCTTTTTTCTATGCTCAACCGGTGGAAAGCTCCTCCTTTTTCTCTATGGTCCTCTTTTTGTCAGCAGTCAAAAGTAAAAAAATGGGTTGTACCTACAACCGGTGAAAAGATGACCTTGAGCAAAATGCAGGCTGGCCTGCAAAAACCTCAAGATGATCCGGGTTTAAAAATATGTGCTAGAGATATCGAGCCCTTCCCGACCAGCCCATCTGGCCATTAATTATTCTTATAAAATATAGTACATTCAAAAATATATATATGCACAACGATGCTCAGCTCTGTAAATACGTGCAACAGTTCTATCACTGCGAGCCCATCCGACATTTCAGGACGGATGAAGTATGATATATGTGCTATATGTCACTTATTTACTTTTACTACGGAGATGTGTTGTGCATTGCTTTAATAATTTTAAAAATAAAATCTAATTTATAAATGCCAAATGTATAAATTCCCATATGCGATGCAAAATCCATTATAATGAGATCTCATGTTTCACAAAGTACAACATCAATTCAACGGTTATTCAATGTTCGGTATTATTCATCATTATTGGAGCTCATGCTTCATTAAGTACAACACTAATTCAGTGGAAATGTGGTTGATCTCGTTGTATGTTTTAACTCAGTTTTATTCTGTTGCAATTTTCAATTGAGAAAAGAGAATGTGTCGTCAAGATTTTGGATTTATAGAGTATCCTTTGTGCCATTGACCTAGAAAGCAAATGAAAAATTAAATCAAAATCATGCGGATGAGATATAGAATTATAGATACTCCTTTTTTTTTTGTGCGGGTGACTTCGATCCTACGAGGCTCATCTGTTTCTTGGGTGGCCTAAACCACCACTGTCGTTGCCTTGTGTGCATTGAAAGCAAAGTTTTTTTCTTAATTTCTTTGCCCAGTTGAGCCGGTTCGGCTCTCTTCTGTCAGCGGGGTGAGACAGTACACTGAGACGAGGCCAGCAAAGCGGGCAAGAAAACCACATGTCGATAAGGAATGAGCATTTTTTTCTTACATGGAAATAATGAACCAAGAAATTAACTAGACACCAAGCAATAGTATTATTGAACCAAATAGTTCAAACGAAAGTTCACACTAGCATGCCAAGAGTAACTAAGGATTAACCAGAGACTTAACTACTAGCTATCTGAGTAACTAAGGATTAACCAGAGACTTAACTACTAGCTATCTTATAAATTTCTAAGACAACGCTGACAGAAGACGTGACGACGACTTGACTAATTGATTCTTCCTTTACGACGATGATGGCTTTGCCCCTTTTTTGCAAATTAATTAAGACGAGGCACATCTTTACAAACTAGGTAGTGACACCTGCCCCGGATCCCTCCTTTGGTGCACTTGTGTTCCTTGTGTGCAACTTTACGTAGTTTATGTAGGAGAGAATAATTAGATATATTCCTCCAAATCCTAGAAGGGTGAGATATATAGTTCCTATACATGGGCCTCTAGATAGGCCTCTATACATGGGCTCACATATACACCAACACTGCCCCCGCAGCCTGAACTACCGACGCAGTGGTGTTCAAGACTGGACAACAAGAAAGCCAACGCCCCCGCAGTCTGAACAACTGGCGCAGCGGTGTTCAAGACTGGAGAACGAGAAAGTACACGCAGGGTAAATACCCCCCGCAGCCACAACTAGCCACCTGCTGCGTTGAGGCTGGAGCGAAACTCCAAGAAGGACGAGGAGGGTAGTCCCTTGGCGAAGATGTCGGCAAACTGGGAGGTGGTCGGGACATGGAGTACCCGAACATCACCGATGGCGACCCTGTCGCGCACGAAGTGCAAGTCGATCTCCACATGCTTCGTCTGCTGATGCTGAATGGGGTTGGTGGAGAGATACACGGCGCTGACGTTGTCGCGGTAGACGAGCGTGCTCTTGGCGAGCGGGCTGTGGAGCTCCGCCAAGAGCTGTCGTAGCCAGGACGCCTCCACCACGCCGTTAGCGACAGCCCGGTACTCCGCATCGGTACTAGAGCGGGAGACAACCGGCTGCCGCTTGGACGACCAGAAGACCAGGTTGCCGCCCAGAAAAATGGTGTAGCCGGAAGTGGAGTGGCGAGTGTCCGGACAGCCAGCCCAGTCAGTGTCAGTGTAGACAACCAGCTCAGCAGAGGACGAGCGGTGAAGGACCAGGCTGAGGTCCACAGTGCCATGGACGTAGCGGAGGAGACGCTTCAGTGCAACAAGGTGTGACTCCCGGGGATCATGCATATGGAGACTGACCTGCTGAACAGCGTAGGTGAGATCCGGCCTGGTGAAGGTGAGGTACTGCAAGATACCGGCTAGACTCCGGTAGGCAGTAGGATCAGCTACAGGATCACCCAGATCAGCAGACAACTTCGACTGAGTGTCGACATGAGTGGAGCAGGGCTTGCAATCAGTCATCCCAGCCCGCTCCAGAATATCGAGGGCAAGTTGCGTTCAAAAACTCGATGGTTCGCGGGATTCTGCAATTCACACCAGGTATCGCATTTTGCTACATTCTTCATTGATGCGAGAGCCGAGATATCCGTTGCTGAGAGTCGTGTTGGTTAAGATAGCAACATTGCACGGGGCATGACCAGCAGGCCGAACATGACCCGAGCAAGGCAATACTAGTGTTCCTTGACACCATCGGCACCGTGGGTTCTTTGGCGGCCCTTCACCAATGTAGAGAAGGTGAGGAGCCTTGGTTGGACCGTGGCCCAACGACACTACCTCCCCATGTCAGAATTGGGTAATCTGCGCGCCTGCTGCCTTCCTTGGATGTGGTAGCCGATTCTCAGGCTCCCTCTCCGGAATCGAACCCTAATTCTCTGTCACCCGTCACCACCATGGTAGGCCCCTATCCTACCATCGAAAGTTGATAGGGCAGAAATTTGAATGATGCGTCGCCGGCACAAGGGCCGTGTGATCCATTGAGTTATCATGAATCATCTGATCAGCGAGCAGAGCCCGCGTCAGCCTTTTATCTAATAAATGCGCCCCTCCCAGAAGTCGGGGTTTGTTGCACGTATTAGCTCTAGAATTACTACGGTTATCCAAGTAGCACATACCATCAAACAAACTATAATTGATTTAATAAGCCATTCACAATTTCACAGTTCGAATTAGTTCATACTTGCACATGCATGGCTTAATCTTTGAGACAAGCATATGACTACTGGCAGGATCAACCAGGTAGCCCGTCCTCCTCGACAAGCCGGCAACGACTGCTGCACTAGGCATCAACCGGGCCGGCTGTCGTGTATTTGAAGGCTCCAACTTTGAGAGGAACAAGAAGCCGAAGCAGCCTCGTCCTATATCGTTTGCGTCACCCGGAACCGATAGCACAAGCGAGGTAGCCTTGGTGGAATTGGCCGATGAGACCATTACCCACGAGGCAACGCCGATTGGCTAAAAAACCGACGCATCACACCCAAAGGGTGGACCGTGGACGCGATGAAGGCAACTTGTAGCGAATGCAACTTCCCAAGAAATAGGTAGCAGCACGCAAGCACTCATTATTCATTAATGGTCGGCATTGTTCCCATGGGACTGAGGGGACACAGGCGTCGAGAGTCGGCCGCACAAGGGTGGGGGGCCTCCCGATAGTCACAGGTCCAAGACAACTCATGCGCCAGCCGATACACGGAAGCTAAGCCACCCAAAGCATCCCTCCACGCAGTGCACGGCGAGTGTAATTATGAGGAAGGCAGCCAACGGACCACTGAGCGCGATAACAAACAATATTCATCCCACCTTCAACCAAACTCGGTCGAGTAGTGACAAGCCTTAGCGAACCGGTGCAAATTTCAGAGGCTCAGGGAATGAGTTCAAAGACATGTTGACCGAAGCGTCGGAATCCCCAAGCCCGAACGCAGGAAACAAGAGCAAGCCATCGCCGAGGCCAGTCTACGAGTCCCCCTTGCACAAACTTGAGAAATGAGTTCAAAGCCAACATGACCAAACGGTCGGAATCCCTGAGCAACTGAAATCCATCCCGGCTTACCTTGGCAAGCCCCTAAACGACCTTGTCTATTGGTGCAGTGCTCCAAGTCTTGGGAAATGAGTTCAAAGACATATGACCGAAGCATCGGAATCCCCAAGGCCGACTGCAGGAAACGAGAGCAGGCCATCGCCGAGACTAGTCTACGAGCCCCCCTTGCCCGAACTTGAGAAATGAGTTCAAAGCCACATGACCGTACATCGGAATCCCCAGGAACACAAAGGCCACCGGCCAACCGACGTTTAGCCTGGCTAAAAACCGCGGTGTGGCCGGCCGTCGCCAACCACACCGAGGTTAGGAGGGTACAACTTGGAGCACCTGAAACAACCCGAAACACATGGTCGGACATTGTTTCCCAAGTACCCGTTCACCGCATCGGTCCCCCCTACTATAACCGGGGGGCATTCTCCGACCCCAGAAGTTCTGGGAATTTTTCAGCCTTCCGGGTGTACAGTTTTGGGGGGTTGCCTGAAACACCAGTGATAGGGCGAGATAACATGTCTGGGCTCAAAAACTGGCCAGTTTTTTAGTCTAGTCACGTGAGGTATCGGAAACCCAACCCTCCCATCACCTCCGGAGGCCGAATTCGCCCGTTCTTGACTCGTTTTCTCTGCATTGAGCCTGATTTCATGTTTTTGGGCCATTTTGGGATGTTTCCACTTCTTTGCCATGTTGACATGCCGAATGGCCGTTTGGCCTATGTTTTTCCTCTCGTGACCTATAACACACGTTTCCCAACTATTTTTATCCTACCATGGTTCGTTTGCACCCGAATGGACATAGTTCCATGTGCGGGTGCCATGTACAACATTTTCCGACCGAAATGAACCGTTTCCATTCCGTTGTGGGCCGTTTCCATTTTTTGTCCAGGGTTACATACCGAATGATCATTCGGCCTATGTTTTCGCCTCCCATGACCTATAGATCACGTTTTTCGTCTATTTTCACCCTAGCATGGTTCGTTTCCACCCGGATGGACATAGTTCCATGTGCGGGTGCCATGTACAACCTTTCAGACCGAAATGAACCGTTTCCATCCCGTTGTGGGCCATTTCAATTTTTTTGGCCAGGGTTACATACCGAATGGTCGTTCGGCCTAGGTTTTCGCCTCCCATGACCTATAGCACATGTTTTTCGTCTGTTTTCACCGCAACATGGTCCGTTTGAACCCAGATGAACAAGGAACCATGTGTGGCTGCCATGTACAACCATTTTCCACTGAAACCAACCATTTTTATTCCCTATGAACCAGGGTTACAAACCTTCTTGCCTTTCAACCAATTCCCATGACCAATACCACACGTATATCAGCCGTTCTCATCCCGACTTTGTCTGCTTGGGTCCAGCGTACAACCTTTCCATCTGGATAGAGTATGATTCATACCCGGACACCTTGTACAATCATGTCCACCGAAATTAGTCCGGGGATGTTTGGTTCCTTGGTGTCTTATTCATCTTTGTGGCTGCTCAATGACTTGGTCCATGCTGTCTTGTTCATCATTGCTGCTACTAGGATTTCCATGTGATATAGTACCCTTAAATTTGGGTATGGCTTCTTTTGAGGTTATTGTAGCCGTCATGGCCAGTACGTCCTTACTCATTTTTGTACTCATCGTACTATCATAGTACTTCATGTTTTTCCTTGTACTCTGCTTCCCTCCTATTTGGTATATTTGCTCGCAATATCTTTGATGAGCATCATCCTTCTGAGCCTGAACTTTTGAATGGGTGATGGAGGGGGAGGGACGAATCCATGCGATGCGGGGCTAGATCTCAGTGGATCGTGGTAGCAAAGCCACTCTGCCACTTACAATGCCCCGTTGCACATTTAAGTCGTCTGCAAAGGATTCAGCCCGCCGCCCGTGAGGAAGGGAGCTTCGAGGCGGCCTGCCACGGCACATCGGCCGAGCAGACTAAGCCAATGGCACGGGCCCTTGGGGCGCGAACGCCCTAATGTGGGTCGGGGTGAGCGGCGGGCACAGGTGCCAGTTGCTAGCTTGGATTCTGACTTAGAGGCGTTCAGTCATAATCCGACACATGGTAGCTTCGCGCCACTGGATTTTCAACCAAGTGCGATGACCAATTGTGTGACTCAACGGTTCCTCTCATACTAGGTTGAATTACTATCGCAGCACGGTCATCAGTAGGGTAAAACTAACCTGTCTCACGACGGTCTAAACCCAACTCACGTTCCCTATTGGTAGGTGAACAATCCAACACTTGGTGAATTCTGCTTCACAATGATAGGAAGAGCCGACATCAAAGGATCAAAAAGCAACGTCGCTATGAACGCTTGGCTGCCACAAGCCAGTTATCCCTGTGGTAACTTTTCTGACACCTCTAGCTTCAAACTCCGAAGGTCTAAAGGATCGATAAGCCACGCTTTCACGGTTCGTATTCGTACTAGAAATCAGAATCAAATGAACTTTTACCCTTTTGTTCCACACGAGATTTCTGTTCTCGTTGATCTCATCTTAGGACACCTGCGTTATCTTTTAACAGATGTGCCGCCCCAGCCAAACTCCCTACCTGACAATGTCTTTCTTGATTGCAGGTATGATGTATCTAATCTATATCCATGGCATATACGTTGTTTAACTTGGTTACATGATTTTATCCCATTGCGCTGCATTACATCGGTACACAAAGATCTGACATGTATACACGATAGATCTCAACATGATTAACATGACTCTCTCCTTTTTACATTGATAAAAACATGACATTAGGTCATTCGGATGTTAGCTGCAGTGAGGACAAACCTGATAGACTACTGCTCACAAAAAACACAAGCTGCCAGGCACCATAGCTGGTTGGATTATTAGACCATCAGGACCTGTGAACCGTGATAATAAGATAGTCCCACCACCACCGGCAGCTAGCGTACAAACGTAATGGCTGAGGTGTAATTTGTGTATAATTGTAAGGGGTTATTATATCAGCTGATCTTATGGTCATTATTTTTATACTAACAAATAAATGGTTAGATGTTTGCCTTTTTTTGAGAATTTCTAGGATTTTTCTTTTTTCTAAATGCGCAAGATGAGATTTAATCTGAAGGACTCAAAAGGAGTCTCCAATTAGTAATAGTAAGATTTGACACATTTGACTTTTTTTCTAAATTTTGATCCTTCATCTTATTCAAAAAAGTATAAAAACATGTAAAACTATAAATCATACTCAAACTATAGTCGATGATAAACCAAATCACAACAAAATAAATGATATATAGCTCACAATTTTTTTAACAAGACGAATGATCAAAGTTTTGAAAAAAAAATCAACCGTGTCAAATATTTGAAAATGGAGGGAGTAGTATACGTCAACGGAGTAACAAGAGAAGCGACCGGCAAGAGTACGTCGGTAGGAGCACGCTGGCATGGTTCTGGGTGGAATCAAATTGAGACGATTGAAGAGCAATCTTCCCTTGGTGTTCTTGACTGAGTGACCTCATCCGCCATAGATAAAACTTCTCCTCCCTGTGGTTGTTCATCTTATTGTCATCCTGTGTCGAGTGTGGGCCGGTTGGGATGGGCTTGGATTGCATGCCTCAGTGCAGTCTTCTGGTTTTCGCCCTCTTCATCATTGTCGTACCCACTGTTGATAGGTACTGCTACTTTCTGAAGGGATGCGAGGTACTCCAATCCCAGATTGTCAACGCTACCATTCTTGCATGCCAATAATTCCCTCCACCTGAATGAAAAGGAGAACCCGTCGACTCGCACGCATGTTAGACTCCTTGGTCCGTGTTTCAAGACGGGTCGGATGTGGAGCCTGCAGGCCATTGCAGCGCAGCGTCCCGAAGGATGCGCCTTGCGCCGCGCGAGAATCGGCCATGCCAACGACGGCTTCTAGAGGCACCTAGGGCCCCTAGGCTTAGGCCGCCGGCACGTCCGACAATAGTCCACGCCCCAAGCCGATCGGCGGACCAGCAGACACCATTCCGCATACGACCGGGGCGCATCGCCAGCCCCTATCCGCTTCCCTCCCGGCAATTTCAAGCACCCTTTGACTCTCTTTTCAAAGTCCTTTTCATCTTTCCCTCGCGGTACTTGTTCGCTATCGGTCTCTCGCCTGTATTTAGCCTTGGACGGAGTTTACCGCCTGATTTGGGCTATATTCCCAAACAACCCGACTCGTTGACAGCGCCTTGTGGTGAGATAGGGTCCGGGCCAGATGGGGGTCTCACCCTCCCATGCGTCCCTTTCCAGGGAACTTGGGCCCGGTCTGTCTCAGAGGACGCCTCTCCAGACTACAATTCGGGTAGTGAGGCTACCCGATTCTCAAGCCGGACTACTCCCGGTTCGCTCGCCGTTACTAGGGGAATCCTTGTAAGTTTCTTCTGCTCCGCTTATTTATATGCTTAAACTCAGCGGGTAATCCCACCTGACCTAGGGTCGCGGTCCGAGCGTCGAGACGCTACGGTCGTGAATGGGTCCTTTAGGCCAAGGATCTAGCTACGTGCCGAGACACTGCATCGAGAACAACTTATGTCGCCCACCACATACCGGTGCCCAACATGGTTTTGGTAGTGAATGGGTCCTTTATCCAGCGAAGTTTGTAATTTCTCTGATATAGAGAATCACAATGCTTGGATAAAAAGGCTAGCAAACAGAGGTTACACAAAGGAATGACCAGCTTTCAAGTCTGATACCACAGATAGACAGTCTTAATCCAACTCATTTGAAAAATAAAACTGATAAACTATGGTTAAAGAAATATGGCTTTGGTAGGCATGATCATGGCAAGATCTCCTCATAAAAGCTGATTTAATATTTTATAAAATGAAACAAAGAGAGGAGATAAATATGACAGAATTAAATCCTTACATAAATAAATTATATGGGTATTCATGAAACATCACATATATCATGATCATCATATATATTTTAAAGAAAGAGAGCACTGTTAGCAAAACCATTTAATCTAAAGAAAATGATAAAGCTTTAAACAAAGCAAACATGACAGGGTCATTTATTTAGCAAGCATAGATCATGGTAACTAAAATACATGAACTCACACAAAAAGGAAAATAAAATAAAATAAAATTTTGAAAATTAAAGGTAAAGAAAAACAAACTTGACCCCCACTGCTCAGATCTTTCTTTATCCTTGAAACTATAAATGAAGATTGTGCAGGCTCTCTTCTATTCCTTGAGTATTTTCCTCAAACTGTCTTGTGGTCTCTTGCATTTGATCAATGAGCTGGTAATTTTGATTAATATTTCTTTCAATACCATAAAGCTCTCTCTATGGCATAGGTTGCCGATCAATAAAGTCCTGATCAAATCCTCTTGCTCTCCTTGGATGGAATGTTGCTGGTGGAGGCAAGTGCGGCAAAGCATAATTAATTGGTTCTGGTGCCTCCACATGTCCTTGATATTCATGAGAGCCTGATCCTTCTCTTCTGAACTGCTCACTCCAATTTTGTGGTTGTTGAGGTTGATAATTACAGCTCTCCCACTCTGAAGCTTGTGGTGTAGGGGGATGCCTTGAGCTTGATGCTTGGTTGGTGAATAAAAATTCTTCGAACCAGTCTTCTTTTCCCCTATTAAACAAAGACAGTCTTCTGTCTGGTAGCACATAGTTTTTTCCTTCCACTTTGTATCCTTCTTTGGCATTTCCATAGACATACTTCCCATTGTGTAAAGACATTTCATCAATAGAAGCAGGGATTACTGAATATGTTGGGTCAAGGACTAAGTCATTACTGATACTCATGGCAATAGTAGTCAGATAGTGACCAAATCCAATCAACCCAGCTGCCTTGTTTCTTTGGAAAAAACAAGTGCTCAAACATCAGTCTCACTGGATTGACTGCCATAGGTCTGCAAAGAATTATATAGAGCCACTTCTGCACATTAGTATTGACCTTGGTGTCATCCAGCCTTTCCAAAACTCTCAGTGTTATGAACCTGTGAATGATTTTGATTATTGGATTGATAATCTTCTTTCGCTCCTTCACTGGGCTTGGAGAAATTTTCAGCCAGAACTCTTTTAGCTCTTGTTTAGATACTTCAATATTATCTGGAGCATCTGGACGAAATCCCATGATATCAGATATATGCTTTAGAGTGACTACTTTCCACTCTTCTTTTAGTCTGAACCTTAGACATAAATCACCTTCTTCATTAACTCCTTGGTCCATAGTGACCAGCGTTTCTAAAGCAATCTCCCTTTGATAAATTACACTCAGCCTCATTGTCACACTCAGTTTCAAGAAGACCACCGGATGCAAACCGTATGTGTGTCTAGGAACATAATTCACACATACAGTTGACTTCATTAGTGAATAACAGTAAACAGTGTTAAAGGCAAAAGCAAAAACTTATAGCCCAAGGGGCTTGTATCCAGAACGTACTCTCAGACTCTAGGATGTAATAAATATTATTGTATTGATACCGTTGTATGGATGTGATATTATGCTGTGATGAGTTCTGTATGTGATAGCTACTGATCCAGGGACTATCACGAGGATATAGAGAGTCAGATTCTCCTTAAGGAAATACGATTTGTTTCAGTATGCTAGGTTGAAGAGTTTCCTGCTCAAGTCTGGGTTTGTAATGGGTTCAGTAGACAAGACCTTATTCCTGTTGAGTCGTGGCGGTGACACCTTGATAGTTCAGATATATGTTGATGACATAATCTTTAGTGGTTCATCTCATGCTTTGGTGTCTAAGTTTGCTGAACAGATGAACAGCGAGTTTGAGATGAGTCTCATGGGTAAGCTTGAGTTCTTCCTCGGGCTGTAGATCAAGCAAAGCCCTGAAGGAACCTTCATCCATCAAACCAAAGTACACAAAGGATATATTGAAGCAATTTGACATGGGTGAGTCAAAGCCCATGGCTACTCTGATGGGTACATCTACGGTGCTTGATGAGGATGAAGAAGGGGAGGGGTAGACCAGAAGGAGTATCGAGGGATGATCGGCTCCCTTCTATACCTGACGGCGACTAGGCCGGATATTTAGTTCGCGGTTTGCCTTTGTGCGTGCTTTCAGGCATCTCCAAGAACATCACACCGCCAAGCGGTGAAGCGCATCTTCAGGTACCTAAAATTCACTCTTGAGCTTGGTCTTTTGTTTTCCTCAGGTTCTTCTCTTTCTTTGAGAGGGTTTTTAGATGCAGACTTTGCTGGTTGCTAGATTGACCGCAAGTCAACCTCTGGCACCTACTAGTTCCTAGGCTCCTCTCATCTATTGGCCTTCTCGCAAGCAATCTAGTGTAGCCCAGTCTACAACAGAAGCCGAATATGTAGCCGCTGCTAGTTGCTGCTCCCAGCTCTTATGGATGAAAGCCACCCCGAGTGATTTTGGCCTTATGTTTGGGAGGATTCCTCTTCTCGTAGATTCTACCTCTGCTATCTCTGTAGCTAAGAACCCCGTCCTACATTCCAGAACTAAGCATATAGATGTGAGGTTCCATTTCTTGAGAGATTCCTACAAGAAGGGAGACATAGACTTGATACATGTAGAAACCCAAAACTAGCTGGCCGACATCTTTACCAAGCCCTTAGAGTCTAGCGCTTTTGCGCACTTGAGAGGTGAGCTTGGAGTGTGTTACCCCCTTTTAGCATGGGGTAGCTTCTGTAGCTTAGGTTTTGTTTTTACTTCTTCTTTGCTTCTTTCTTGCTTCTTTTGCATTCTGTATCATATCATGCATTGCATTCATGTATCATATGCATTTTTACTTACACTAGCACTGGAGCTCTTATGGAATGTCTAGTTAGTACTTGCTTGTGCTAGATTGTACAGATGCTTGCTTGATCATGGTTGGCTAAGCTCTCTTGAGTCTGTTGAATACTTGTTAAGAGCTAAGTCTTTTGCTTTCTTGAAAATCAAAAACATGATCACCACTTGACTTGGCTACCTAGCATGTGTAGGAATGTTGAATGCTATGCTATCTTTACATGCTTGGACATGCTAGTTGTATGCCTTTGCTAAGTTGATGCCTAAGATTTTATGACACCTTGCTTAAATTGAAATCTGAAATAAATTCTTTACAAGTGGTGTCTTTTGTACTGAATTGAAAAGATCTAGGTGGGTTTGCTTGTCACACTGACTCAGTTCGAGACAGCTTGCCTTTGCACTTTGGCAAGAACTTGGACTAAGCTGTGCATGACCAAAACCTTGTCTTAAGCTTCTAATGGTTCTCTGAACCTAGGCTTGGCATTGGTTGGTAAGAAGTGGCTAGACAAGTAAATAACCCCTGGCACTAAAACTAGAACTTGCTTCTGTTTACTTGAGGTTAAATCTGAAATATGCAAGTCTCAAAAATGCTTATGACCTATTGAGTATGCTTTGGTTGAGAGTAGCACACCTTGTATGCATTGTTAGCATCTTGATGTTCATACCTACCTTACTAAATGCTATTCATGTTGGTGATGCTTTCTTTTAAACAACCGTGAAAAACATGCTTGCTCCTGATCTGTGTAAGATAGATTCATTTGAGCTTGTTGCATGCTTCCTTGCCCTCACTTGCTCTATATGCTAGAACTTGTGAATACTAGCTTTCCATTACTTCTGAGCTCTTTCTAGTACACTCCTTGTATCTCATGGCATATTTTGAGGGGGAGTTGTCTGGTTCAGGGGGAGTAGAGTTCTATGAACCCTTGATGTGTCCATTGTCAACAAGGGGGAGAAATGTTGACTTCCGGGAGAAATTGTGGACCAAGGGGGGGAATTCTGGGGAGATCTAGTTGTGGGGGAGGTTTGCATTCATACTGCATTTGTGGGGTTGCATTTCAGGAGGAGTTTGAGTATTTTAGCATGCTCTTGCATCGGTGCGTCGAGCCTTTTGCTTCTTTCTAGAGGAGCCAATGCTTTGCCTAAGCATGACTGTGTTGATCCAGTCTACCTCTTTCTTGAGGGGTCATGCTTTAGTTTGATCGACTGTGTTGAGCAGTTTTTATTGTCTTAGGGAGTCGATCTTTGCCTTTGTTTTTGTTGCTTTAGCTTGCCCGTTTCTACTTATGTTTGGCTTTTGGGCATTTTGAGCGACTTTCTTATTTTCTTATTTCTTTTTGGTTTTACGCTTTTTTCATGTCTTTGTTCTATTTCAGGTTACAGGTTAAGAGTGTTGACAATGAACTCATTAAGGGGGAGATTGAGAGCTAATGGACCGGCTTCATTGCTCTCTTAGTGTGATGAGTGATTGTCAATGAGCACAAGTCCTCTGATGGACTGGAGGCCCTCAGATGGACTGGAGGTAGAGGATGATGAAGACCTCGATGGACTGAGGCAAAAGCCCTCTAATGGACTGGAGGAAAGTCTCGGCGTCGGTCGGCCATGGATGTTCGGTACATGGTGGGGTGGTAAGACGACGACACGTAAGCCCTCCGATGGTCGGAAGTATAACACCTAGGGTGTTTAAAAAGAAAAATTGACATTAAAACAAATATAAATAAGGGCACATTAACCAATTAGCATAAAATAATCAATTCATGTGCTTGAATTGCATGGATTTAAATTTGAAATCAACAAATCAAATTCAAATTCAAAAATAGTTTATAAAAAATTTTCAAATATGAAATGGTTAAGTGAAATGCATAGAAGAATATCACAAGTAAAAAATCTCACATAGATTCAAAAAGAAACTTAGAATTCAATATAAATTCAAAAAAGATTCAAATCAAAAAGTGAATTTTTCCAAACTTTGGAGGCTTATAACTTTCAAAATATTTGAAATTTTACTAAACGCCTTTAAGCAAAGTTGTTCTTCTTTGAGTCCTATACAACTTTCATTTTTGGAGAATTGAAAGTTTCTATGTAAAATTTTGTGTTTAAAACGTCTAAACATGGGCTGTTTGAATAAAAATGGAAGGGGGGATACTGACGAACTGAACCGGTTCGGTTCAGTCCGTTCCAGTTGGGCACCGTTGCTGCCAGTCATGCATGCGCCGCCCGCAAGGGGGCAGCTGCCGGCCAGCTGTTCGCCCGTGCCGCTTGTGCCACATGCCTGCGCCTGCGCCTGCCCGCGCCAGCTGCCGCCGCTCAGTCGCCCGCACCGCTTTGCCCCGCCAGCACACTGCGCGCACGCACGCCCGCACACAGACACACTCGCATGCGCACCGTTCGCTGGCCGCCGGCCACAAACACTACCTGCACTGCCTCCCGTTCCAATTCCTTCCTCCCGAGTGTCCCTCGCCTCGTCCTTTCCGCACCCAACTGCCCAAACCCTTCTCCCTCAGCTCCCATCGCCGGGAATCTGGAAGATTCCGGCCGCCGCCACCTCCCTGTCCTCCAATGCCGCCGCCCATCTCCACTCCTTTCCCATGCCTCCCAAGCCTCAAAAATTGAAGCGTCTCAGCTCCCTCGTCGTGCCCCACCCCTTTCCCAAGCCCGAGCTCCCCCACGGCAACGCCACAGTGAGCTCCAACCTCGGCCGGCCGCCATTAATGGTGAGGAGGTAGGTAGAGGTAGGGTTTCGGGAAAAATCGGGAACCAATAGGTAGCTTAGGGGATAGGAAAGCTTTTGGGCCACTTAGGGGAGCTTCTCCCGGCTTACCGGCGGCGGAATCGCGCCCAAACCGCCGGCCATGCCTCTGTCCAGAGGTTGAAGAAGGCTGGGGTAGATGTGCGAGAAGAATAGAAGTTTAGAGGATTTTCTGTTAAAACCCTGGGTTTATGTAGAAAGGTGGAAAAGGTGCAGGGGGTTAAGTGCAAGAATCAGGGGGTTATGCGTAAGAAAAGGATCTGTTCGCGATTAAAATTTTAGTTCCAGGGGCATATTTGCGAAAGTAGTTTAACAGTTTTATTTAAATCCAAATCCAAATTGATGCTGAAGCTTGCAAAATTCATAGAAAATGCTAGAAAAATGATAAAAATGCAAAGTAAATTTTGTTTAACTCTTTGAATTGAGCTTTACAAGATAAAAAATGCTAAAAATCCACAAATAAATAATTTTTAGTTCTGTTCAAATTGTTTATGTTCTAGGTACATAGAAATTATTCCTTAAGTATGTCCTTTATATGTTTTAGAAACTTTGTAAAATATTTATCCATCAAATTAAAGCTGTAGAAGCAATCTCTGTATGAAGCTTACTTTTGTCAAGTAAATTGAATACAAGTAGATTTATGATTCCATAGAGAAAAGTAGAAATATAGTTAAAAGTAGAGATATTTTAAATTGTTGTTATATTCAACTTATAGAAAAGTTCAAAGATGTTTTTAACTTGTTTATGGTTAAATTAAGATGGTCACACATTTAAACTTGCTATACATTCATATGACTAGATATTTTATACTAGAATCCTTGATTTAAGCCATGTATAGTTATTTAAAGTGAATTTTAGGATAAACTAAAGAACATCAACTTGCAAGATGATTAATATGCTAGTGATTAATTTCTATTCAGATTCATAAATAAGCTTAATATTTTGATACTTTAAGTTCTAGTTGAAGAACTAGTTGGTTTAGTAGAGATATGCACTTACTCCGCAAAAACAGATTAGAAAAATACTTCAAGTACCATTTCCTTACTTTGTGAGAAATGTTATAATGAGTGCGCTGTATGATTGATTTGCTGCAATAATTCTGAATTTTAAATACTGCAACATTCATCGAACTCATACATGATGCATTTTCATGTAGATCATATGCTAGCAGATGGAGTTTATAATTTGGTTCCGGAATCCGTTAGTGAACAGCAGGAGGGTAATCTTGGTTTTTCTAAAGCTAATCAAGACCCGAACTAAAGTTCGGAAGTATCTCTTACTGAAGAAGGCAAGCGCCGGAGCATTAACCTGTTTCAATGACCGAAGCATTAACCTGTTTCAATGACCTGAAACATTAAACTGTTTTACTCTTAAATATTTACTTTATGTGCATTTAAGTTTTTCAAGAGTTGAATGAAATCTTAGATGCATGATCCCTAGGAATCCCAGAGTCCATACTAGTATGTGTAGGATTGCTAAAATGCTATGCTTAATTAAACGGTAGAAGTCGAGTGATTGCCTATCACTCGCGAGATGTAGGATGGTTACCTTCAAAATTTGAGAAGAATTTGGAATCATGTTGAAATATGGAATCTGAAATGGAGACCGGGCAGAGGAATGTGTAAGAAAATGAATCATGTTGTTGTAGCTCTACCTGTGTTGATTAAGGCCTGTCCGTTGTTGGCATTGTCGACCAAGCTAGAACTGTACTACCTCACAAGCTGAAAGTAAGAGGTAGTTGAAATTGGTAACTTAGTACTCTAGTCAATGTGAGTATGGTGAACATCGCCGGTGGTCTATTCTGGTTTGGTTAGAGAATTGTACTCATGGCTAAGTCACTTACGTAACACTGACTAGAGGAACAGCTGGTATGTGCTACTCGACGGGGTAGTTACATACCGTGTGGGTAGGTTGGCCTTGCAAGGTTTTGAAATCGAATGTTCGTCATACTCTCGGTAAAGAGCCCTTGATCGCTGTGTCACATCTCTAGAGTAAATATGGAACAGAATGATGGAATATTTGTATACTGCTGTTATGTTTAAATAAGTGCTTGCAATGTTTTACAAATGCTTTTACAAATGCTTATCTAGAATAAGTAAGTTCAACTAAAACTTTGCTGCTTAATCATGAAAGTAAGGATTCACTTCTAGATGCTTTTACTGCAAAATAAAGATCCCAGATAACTAACCTTGCATACTAGAAGTCTTTTTGTAAGGATATCCTAGAGTCGGGTAAGACTTGCTGAGTATTAGAATACTCACCCTTGCTATTAATTAACTTTTCAGATAACACTGCTAGTGTAGAAATGGTTGAAGCTTTGGAGTTTCCTTTTCCTATACCTGATACACATCATATGGAGTTTGTTCCCGCGGCCCCTGGGGTCGAGCCGCATGACTGGGAGTAATGTCACAAGCTGAGCTACTTTTGTGACATTGTATATCGACGTTAGAACTATTTGTTATTTCCGCTGCGTTTGAAAAACTCTGTGATGTAATATAACTGTCTTTCAGACTTAATCTTTGTAAATTTCATCCATGTGAACCTGTGATGTAAATTTGTGATCAGTCCTACTATCTGTGCTCACCGTCACGTGAGACTTGCCTTGTATTTGTTTCGGTCATGAATCTAGTGGTGTATTCAGGATTTACCCGACAGCAACTACATGGTTATGTCAGTTGAAGTGTGAATCACCTGTACTGCTTACATTAGCTAAAGGTCAATACGCTTGAGCTGACATAATTGGAGTGGTTCTGCCACAAGGAGGCGGCTCCGATGGACTGGAGATTAGTCGCAGCCTGGTGCTCTAACCCGAGCGCATGGCGCAAAGGCGTGCGAGGGAGGCTTTGGCGGCTTCGGCTCAAAACCGCCACCCAAGTTACCCAAGACTTGGTGAGTTGGGCCATGACTCGCCAAGATAGAATATGTGGGCCGTTCCAGGTCCAAACGGAGACTTCCTAAAGTTTCCCAGTTTCTGACTTCGTAATCGGGGCGATGGTGGATTGTACTACTGGCCACGTGGAGAGAATCCGAGGATTGTGTGGAACTTACGAAGATCAAGTCTTCATAGTGGTTGTCCGTCCCCGATGGTTCGGGTTCTTTTGTTTTCAGCCCCTCAGGGCATTTCCAGTGTTAAGGGTCTATATGTAAAACTGCCAAAACTGAGTCTAGGTATAAATAGGCTAAGGGCTGATCATTAGAATCTCTCTTGGCTGGTTAGGGTTTGAGTCTAAGTGAGATTTTCATTCCTAAGCTTAGATCTCCATTGTTTGTGAGGTTAGAGTAGGATTTAGCCTCCAAATCTTGAGGGAAGGTGAGGGTGGTTGCTTGGGATGAAATCCTTTGTGTAATCTGAATCTAAGACCCTTGTTGGGCATTTAATCGAAGTGTTTTTCGGCTGCAAGCTTGTGTGCCTTGTTCCTCCTCTTTCTCTTTGGATTTTAGCTCCAATCCTTGGCTTTTTGGGTGTTTGCTTTGGCCAAGTTTGGATCCTTTCTTTTTCCGGTGATTTGCCTTGCTAGGACGTGGTTAATTTCACTAGCCAAGTGCTAGAATCTTTGAACCACGAGCAAGGGCTGTTCTTTACGTTTCTCGTTTTTCTCGGTTTCAACTCCTCCCCTTCACAAGATCTGCAATTCCTGTGCAACCCTAGATCTTTTCAAGTGGATCTTTTGAGGTTAGCTTTGGGATAGATCCAAGAACACCCATGCAAATTTTCGTGAAGTTTGGATGAGTTTTGGGCCTGTTTTGGTGAAGTTTTGGTGGATTCGAGGCTGTTTTCTGCGTCCTGAAAAAGGCTGATTTTGTACTACCGGACCGTCCGGTGGTGAACGGCGGACAGTCCGCAGTTCAAAGCCGAGGGTGGAGATTTTGAGGCCTCGCTGCCATGCGTTCACTAGACCATCCGGTGGTTCAACGGCGGACAGTCCACGGTTGAATGGTATACAGTCCGCCGTGCACACCGGACCGTCCGGTGCGTGCTTTCGTCGGACCGTCCGGTGCGTGGTTTTTCGGCGTTGTTTTGCTCATTTTGCATCCGACCTTTTGGGCGTTGATTTGAGTGCTTCCGGTTGCTATCTGGTACATACCTGTTCAGTGGACGGTACCGGGTATGCGTGTTTTTGAGTGCAAGTCGCTTCGGGCGTTTGAGTTTGAGTTTCAAAGTGCTCCTATTCACCCCCCTCTAGTCACACGTCTCGGTCCTACAACCAAATGGTGTGAAACCACCCAAACCATGATTCTAGGACCTAAAGTGGTGGAATGGAAACGTTGGGTGTGAAAGAATCTGAAATGGCTCCACTGGCCGAACTCGCATATTACCGGCACCTAGGTACCCGACCTTGATTCTAGGACCCAAAGTGGTGGATTGGACCTGTTGGGTGCGAAAGAATCCGAAACGGCTCTGGCTGCCAAACTCGCTCATTAGTGGCACCTAGAAACCCGTTTGCGCATCATGCTTTGTGTGGTGACAAAATGGCGCGAAACTACCCAAACCATGATTCTAGGACCTAAAGTGGTGGAATGGACACGTTGGGAGTGAAACAATCTGAAACGGCTCTGGCCGCCGAACTCGCTCATTAGTGGCACCCAGGTACCCGTTTCTGCATCTGGCTTCATGCGGTGACCAGATGGCACGAAACCACTTAAACAATTATTCTAGGACCTAAAGTGGTGGATTGGATGCATTGGGTGTCAAAGAATCCAAAACGGCTCGACCGGCCGAAATTGCTCATTAGCGACACCAAGGTACCCGTTTCCGCATTGGGCTCAGTGCTGACCAAATGGCACGAAACCACCTGAAACTTGATTCTAGGACACAAAGTGGTGGATTGATGTGTTGGGTTCGAAAGACTCCGAAACAGCTCCGGCCACCAAACTCGCTCATTAGTGGCACTCAGGTACCCGTTTCTGCATGAGACTTCGTGTGGCGACCAAATGGCATGAACCCACTTAAACCATGATTCTAGGACCTAAAGTGGTGGATTGGACACGTTGGGTGTGAAAGAATCCGAAATGGCTCCGGCCACCGAACTCGCTCATTACTGGCACCTAGGTACCTGTTTCCGCATCAGTCCTCCATGCGGCGACCAAATGGCGCGAAACCACCCAAACCATGATTCTAGGACCTAAATTGGTGGAATGGACACGTTGGGTGTGAAAGAATCTGAAACGGCTCCACTGGACGAACTCGCACATCAGCGACACCAAGGTAGCCGACCTTCATTCTAGGACCCAAAGTGGTGGATTGTACCTCTTGGGTGCGAAAGAATCCGAAACGGCTCTCGCCGCCGAACTCGCTCATTAGTGGCACCCAGGTACCTGTTTCAGCATATGGCTTCATGCGGTGACCAAATGGCGTGAAACAACTTAAACCATGATTCTAAGACCTAAAGTGGTGGAACAGACGCGTTGGGTGTGAAAGAATCCAAAACGGCTCCACCAGCCGAACTAGCTCATTAGCGGTACCTAGGTACCCATTTTTGCATCAGGCTCCGTGCGCCGACCAAATGCCACGAAACCATCGGAAACTTGATTCTAGGACCCGAAGTGGTGGATTGACGCGTTGGGTGCGAATGAATCCAAAACGGCTCCGGCCGCCGAACTCACTCATTAGTGGCACTCAGGTACCCGTTTCCACTTCATGCTTCGTGCGGTGACCAAATGGCACGAAACCACTTAAACCATGATTCTAGGACCTAAAGTGGTGGATTGGATGCGTTGGGTGTGAAAGAAACCGAAACGGCTGCGGCCACCGAACACGCTCATTACTGGCACCATGGTATCCGTTTCCACATCAAACCTTCATGCAGCGACCAAATGGTGTGAAACCACCCAAACCATGATTCTGGGACCTAAAGTAGTGGAATCGACATGTTGTGTGAAAGAATCTGAAACGGCTCCACTGGCCGAACTCGCACATCAGCGGCACCCTAGTACCCGACCTTGATTCTAGGACCCAAAGTGGTGGATTGGACCTATTGGGTGCGAAAGAATCCAAAATGACTCTGGACCCCAAACTCGCTCATTAGTGGCACCAAGTTACCCATTTTTGCATCTGGCTTTGTGCAGCGACCAAATGGCACGAGACCACTTAAACCATGATTCTAGGACCTAAAGTGGTGGATTGGACGCGTTGGGTGTGAAAGAATCCAAAACGGCTCCACCAGCCGAACTTACTCATTAGCGGCACCAAGGTACCCGTTTCCGCATCGGGCTCAGTACCGACCAAATGGCACGAAACCACCCGAAACTTGATTTTAGGACACAAAGTGGTGGATTGATGCGTTGGGTGTGAAAGAATCCGAAACGGCTCTGCCCGCCGAACTCGCTCATTAGTGGCACTCAGGTACCTGTTTCCGCATCAAGCTTCGCACGGCAACCAAATGGCATGAAACACTTAAACCATGATTCTTGGACCTAAAGTGGTGGATTGGACGCATTGGGTTTGAAAGAATACATTCGGTTTCGATGCTCTAAAACATCCGTTCGATTTCGCACCCCATAGGCAAGGTTGAATGAGTTGGACTCAGACACATTTATTTATTTTTAGAAAATCAATTTTGGTCCAAAATATATTTCAAAAATATCTAAAATATGCTTTCGGGCGCAATGGTCTCAAATAAAATACTTGAGCTACATAAAAGAATAAGAGGAATCTTGAACTAAAAGATTTTGATCAAAGAGGATAGGAAAAGATTCAGAACAATCTGGAAAACATTCCTCGAAGAAACCCTAAGCATCAAAGACTGTTTAGAACTATTAATTAATTTAAGAATAAGATTTTAATTTGTGAGACTTTTAAAAGTAATATATGTTAATTACCTAGATTAACTGTCGTGAAAAGCTATGTAAAAGTGTATTGAGGTATGAAGCAGAATTGTGATGAGGACATAATATATTTAATTTGACAAAACTCATTGTATTAATACCCTGATTGAATGTTTTAGAATATTCGGACTCTCAACATACTACTAGAAAGATTTCAATCCACTCCTTTAAGTCCAAAACTCATATTTTAGGTATTTTCACACCATTTCGATGCTCTAAAACATATGTTCGGTTTCGCACCACATAGGCAGGGTTGAATGACTTGGACTTAATTTTATGAATAATATTTTAATCCATGAGACTTTTAAAACTAATATATGTTAATTACATAGATTAACCGTCATCAAAAGCTATGTAAAAGTGCATTGACGTATGAACCAGAATTGTGATGAGGACATAATATATTTAATTTGACAAAACTTATTGTATGAATACTCTGATTGAATGTTTCAGAATAGTGGGACTCTCGACATACTACTAGAAAGATTTCAATCCACTCCTTTAAGAACAAAACTCATATTTTGCGCATTTTCACACCATTTCGATGCCACAAAAGACCGTTCAATTTTGCAACATATATACCAGGTTTGGCGAGATGGACCCGGGTTTATTTTTTCTATTTTTAGAAAATCATTACTAGGTGAAAAAATAATTCCACAAAAGAAAAAATATTGTTTGGCCCACAAAAAATGTCAATGGCTCAAAAAATCATGAAAACATACCTAATATATTTCTGGGCCCAATGAACTCAAATGAAATAGTTGACCTACAGTAAAGAATAAGAACCTTGTAACATCCCAGTTTTCATCACTATTGAGGGGGAGTGTTGAAATATACAATGCAAACTTCTAGAAGGTTCTATGAAAATAAGGATAAACCATGACATAATTTTGTTCAGCATAACAAGGTTCTAGAATGCTCCACAAGAATCATAAGAAGACATGAAGCTTGGATATTTTCTTGTCATGGTAAAATTTAGAATTTTCTAGAAATAGATATTTGTAGGGAACTTCATAGAGTGTGACATGTGTCACTCATCCAAGAGGGTGTGGGTGCCTATATAAGGAGGGTGCCACCCCTTGCCATGCCATACTACTCCACTCCATCCCACACACATCCAAGGGCATGGTAGAAGTGAGCATAGGTAGAGTGTGCTAGGTTAGCCACCACAAGGTGTGTGTTCCCTTGTAACTTTATTGCTCCAATAAGGTAAGTGTCTTTATAAGTGTTAGTCTTCCGGTTAAGCTTAGTACTTAGTGTATAAGTTTTGATCCATCGAAGGTTGGCTCTGTCACCCGGGATCACAAAAGGGTCTGGGCTTCATCGAAGGTTGGCTCTGCCACCCGGAAGCCAGCTTCATCTGTTGGTAGGCTCTGCCTCCCGGAAGCAAAAGGCGGCTCTGCCGTCAAAAGGATCCGGTACACTAAGTAACTAGAAGCTGACCAACTCTGAAGTGAGTTTGTGTAGATCCTCAACTTAGTAGGGCCACCTCAATTTCCAACAATCACTAAAATAAAACTTATGTTGCAATTAAACTAGTAACGTAAAATAATACTAATGTGATGCATAATTACTAGGCAAACTATTTTATACTCTTGCCTTGCATTAGTACATTCATTCCCTCCAGTAACCAGTATACGCAAGCTTGCACTCGCGACAAATATCATCTCGCCTCTTTCCATAGAAGCCTCTTGAGTCACTGTACCACGCCATAACTCATAGTCAACCGATGGCAGCACCTACTCGCTATTACTCACGCCTCGACGGCAACGTACCACACCATAATTCCTAGACAATCATGGCAGCGCCTACCTCCTTCACCATAACTTCATCATTCCCTGGAAGCCACAGAGTACCCACACCATTAACCTTGAAATGACCCGTCATGGCAGCACTCACTCCATTTCCTGGAAGCCGACGCCCCCCCCTCCCCCTCTGCCGTCCTCACCCGCTCGCTCTCGCTCGCGCACGCGCAACACGCCGACCCCACAACGGGATCGCGCGCTGCCGCCGGCACCACGCCGTGCCGCCCACCCCCGCATCCCCACCTCGCCCACGCCGCTGTAGCGTCCTCGCCGGCTTTGCCGCCTCGACGCTCGCGCCTTCAGCGCTGCCACTGTTCGCGTTGACGACGAGCTGCCGCAGCCCATGCCGTCACCATCCCTGCGCAATACCGTTGCTGCTCTCCTCGCCTATAAAAGGAGCGAGGCCGTGACGAGCCCCATCATCAGCCCAAGCACACCGAGCCGCTCCGCTCCGCTAGCTGAACCACTCCTCACGAGCCCAGCTCACTCATGAGACGAAGCTCCAACAGTTGACCCTCTTCCTCGAGCTGTTCTGCGTCAAGGTGAGATGGCAAGCAGCTCCCCGACCATTGTTGGCGCTCCTTAAGTACCCATTTTATTATATGATTAGGAGTGGTTTTGGTAATTTCTTTGGGATGATTCATGTACTAACCTGCCACTTGGCACCCGAACTTGACCGTTTTCGATTTTGTCCTGGATTTTGGAGCATGTTGTATTTTGGCAGGAAATTGGACATTTTCGGAGATGTTTTGACGCATGGTCACAACTGGGCTAAGATGAGGAATATGGAGAAAAGGCCGCACGAGAAAGATGGAACCGAAAGGGTCCAGAAAGGGCCCAGGCCGGCCGGTCTGGGGCCCTCTGAGCCGGCCGGCCTAGCCCATTTCCAGTCCCAATCGGCCTCAGTTTTCTTCAGCGCGAAGTATTCGTCAACCCTAGCCTATGTTTTACCAAAGGCCGGCCTGGGGCCCTCTGAGCCGACCGGCCTAGCCCATTTCCAGGCCCAATCGGCCTCAGTTTTCTTCAGCGCGAAGTATTCGTCAACCCTAGCCTGTGTTTTACCAAAACCACCAACCAGAACCGCCTATATATACCCCGAAGCCGCCGTCAAAGAGGGGAAATCATAGAGAGGTCAGAGAGGAAGCATCCAGAGATGAGTTTCAGAGATCCATTCGAGTTAGACACAAGAGAAAGGCGACACCGGAGGCCTCATCGTCCCTCGGCGCCGCTGCAAGTTGGAGGACAACAAGGGATCCATCCCTTGCTGGAGATTTCGTCACCATGATCGACTACGCTTCGCTTAGCTTCATGGGGTAAAGTCCTTGTTTGTTCATGGTGTTGTAAGGAGATCTTGAGTTGTAATTGCCGAATCCTTTATGAGATTGATCTATCACGATTCTTGTTGATGATGCTTTGATGCTTAATAGTTCGCGACTTGGCTTTGGGTTTGCTTTGCTCTTGCATGGTTTACTTAGATTACATCAACTATCGTGTTCTTGTTGATTCGTAACCGATTATCCTCGTGTAGTGACAGTATGCGGGAGGGAAAGGTTTTGATCTTGGAACACACCTTTGGTAGATTAGATCCATTCTTCGTTGCTTAGCGATTACATATCTAGTGATCCTAGACCCTATGGACAAATGCTCTTCATATCTTGTGCACTCACCTATCATTGCTCACTAGTCTAGATTAGATTAGATTGGTTAGATTAGATCTATTTCACACTCAATCATTCAATATAGATCTTTTACCAATGTCATTAGTGCTTAGTTAAGCATAGTAATACACTTGTTCCGTGGATTGATAAACCTTGGGGGAATACTCTAAGGGAAAAGCTACACAATCCGTGCGCTTGTGGTACATAAATTGATGCTCTAAGGAGTGTCAACAAGCTTTTCTAGCGCCGTTGCCGGGGAACAAGCGATTTTGCTACGTTTAACTTTGTATTAATTTTGTTGGTTACTAACACCTAACCTTTTCCCTAGAAAATTTTTGTTTTGATTGTCTAGATGGCCCATCTCATTCAACACGTGGAGGAAGGAGAAAAATCACTAAGGGATTATGCAAGCCCGCGATCAGAGGACTTCGACATGCAAAAATCAGATTCGGTGTTGCGAGCCACCGAGTACGAGATCATGCCTCAAATCATCAAGATGGCGGCGGCAAACCCCTTTAGAGGAGATGAGACGGACAACCCATATAGACATATCAAGTGGTTCACAATGCTATGCAACACGGTACAACAAGACGGAGTTCCGCTAGCTTGGTTTAGATGGAATCTTTTCCCATACTCACTTGTGGAAGAAGCGAGAAGATGGTTTGCACTTGCATCATTCAAGGTAAAAGGAAATTAGGATGACTTGATGAAGAAATTTTGCGAGCGGTTCTTTCCGCTAAGCAAGGTTCAACATATTCGGAAGCAAGTGATCAACTTCGCGCAAGGAGGAGAAGAAGGGATAGATCAAGCGTGGGATAGATTCAATGGATTGATTGAACAAGGACCGAAGCTCGGATTTTCCGGTGAAGTACTCTTGCATACCTTTTACATTTCCCTAACCCCCGAGTGCATGCAATTTGTTCAAATGTGTGCAGGAGGAGATCTCATGGAGAAAACACTCACGGAAGCCGCCCAACTCCTACAAAAAATCAGCAAGGGTGCGGCCATGCGAAGAGATTTGGAAAAACAATGTTCGGCAAGCTCTGAGGAAGAATCTCAAGTGCGGGTGCTTGCTGGAATTTTCAGAAAAGAGACATCGGAAGTGAGGGAAGAACAACCAAAGCATGGGAAAGTCATAGAGACAAACCACGATGAAGGGGCATCGATCCGGAGTGCAACAAAAGATGACCCGAAAAAGAAAGGAAGAACCTTGGGCACTGCCAAATCGCTAAGGGAATTCGAGCAAATGGATTGGATACCAATTGACTTCGGAAGATTGTTCGACAAAGTAAGACTGCATCCAAATCAGCGAGGAATGGCGAAGGTGATAGCGGAAGACTTCCTACCGGATAATCATACGAGATATACATTTGGCAAGGAATTGGCCGGTGATATTATTCGGAAACTTTTTGAAGAAAAAGAGGAAGAGATTGACTTGGATGAAGTGCTGTAGGTCAAAAGGATCATGGGAGTAAAATCGGAATCATCACCCTACGCGCACATAGCCCAAGTATATGCGATTGGAAGCGATCAAGGTGAAGGTAATCCATCACCCACACCTCGTGTTGATTGCAAGATAGACGGAATAAAATGTTGCAATGTTTTATGTGACGTTGGCACCCATGTTAGTGTGATAGTTCCAAGGTTTATGTTGAGCTTTTTAACGAAACACCGAACCTAGATGCTACAATCATTAAATTGATCATGGGAGATGGTAGATTAATCAAACCGCTAGGAGTGCTTAGAAATCTAAATGTTGCCACAGCGGGTAAAGACCTTCCTACCGACTTTTTTGTGATTAATGCTAGTGATGATGAACATGAAAGCATAATTCTTGGAAAACCCTTTCTCAAATTAGTAAATGCTATTCTAGATGTTGGAAAAGGGATTGTCACTTTTGATCTAGATGGAGAGAAGCACACTTTCAAATTTCATTCAAAACCGTCTCGTGCTTTACCTCTACCTCTTGATAACGAAGGGGTAGAGAGCATTCATTTCATTGATTCTTTCAGGGATCCTCTCCAACGCGCTTTGGAGAATGGGGATGCTCAAGATAATCAAGATGGAGAACTAGTGGAAATAATGGAAGAGTTGAAGCCGCAACACGGGAATTTGGAGGAAGAAAAATTTGAAGACATTGGAGAATTAGATCAAAAAGAGGATGGTGCGCCCGATGTTGAGATGAAGCCGCTCCCCAAGGGATTGAAATTTGAATTTTTGGGAGATGGCAAAACTTTTCTAGTGATTGTTAGCGACGAATTGAGCCCGGAAGAAATGGAGAAGTTGCTGAATTTATTAAAGAAGCACAAAAAGGTGATTGGCTACTTGATTAATGACTTGAAAGGTATTAGCCCCGCTTTTTGCAGACATCGTATACAACTCGAGGAGCAATACAAGCCGGTCGTAGAGCATCAAAGAAGGTTGAGCCATGCTATGCGTGATGTGGTGAAGAAGGAGGTTATCAAATTGTTGAATGCCGGAATAATAGACCCCGTGCCACATAGTGAATGGGTAAGCCCCGTGCATTGCGTTCCGAACAAAGGAGGACTCACGGTTGTGAAAAATGAGAAGGAGCAATTGATACCGCAAAGAACCATCACGGGATGGAGGATGTGCATCGATTATAGAAAATTGAATATGGCAATGAGGAAGGATCATTTTCCACTACCATTCATTGACGAGATGCTAGAAAGGTTGGCAAAGCATTCACACTTTTGTTACCTTGATGGATACTCGGGATTCTTCCAAATACCTATTCATCCGGATGATCAACGTAAGACCACATTTACTTGCCCGTATGGAACTTTTGCATATCGGAGGATGCCTTTTGGATTGTGCAATGCGCCCGCTTCTTTTCAAAGGTGCATGATGGCTATATTTTCAGATTTCATAGAAGAGATTATGGAGGTATTCATGGATGATTTCTTGGTGCATGGTACTAGCTTTGATAATTGCTTGGCAAATTTGGAGAAAGTTCTTAAAAGAAGTGCAGAGGTTGATCTTGTGCTCAACTGGGAGAAGTGTCATTTCATGGTGAAAGAAGGAATTGTCCTCGGTCATGTTATCTCCGAGAGAAGGATAGAGGTGGACAAAGCAAAAAAAAAGAAACCATGGAGAAATTGCCACCACCTACGGACATCAAATCTTTGAGGAGCTTCATCGGTCATGCCGAATTCTATAGGAGGTTCATAAATGATTTTTCAAAAATCACCAAGCCATTGACACAACTTCTCCAAAAAGATGTGGAATACACCTTCGATAGTGATTGTCTTCACGCCTTTCAAACACTCAAACAATCTCTCATAAGTGCTCCTATCATGCAACCTCCGGATTGGAATCTACCTTTTGAAATCATGTGTGATGCAAGCGACTATGCTGTAGGAGCCGTTCTTAGACAAAGGAAAGAGGGGAAGGTAAATGCTATCTACTACGCAAGCAAGACTCTCAATGAATCCCAAGTTAATTATGCAACAACAGAGAAAGAATTGCTTGCCGTGGTATTCGCCTTCAAAAAATTCAGATCATACATTGTAAATTCAAAGGTGATGGTTTATACCGACCATGCGGCGATCAAGTATCTCTTGTCCAAGAAAGATGCTAAGCCACGTTTGATTCGATGGATCCTATTGCTACAAGAATTTGATGTGGAGATAAGGGACAAGAAAGGGTAAGAAAATGTTGTGGCCGACCACCTATCAAGGATGAACCATGGAGATGATTGAAAAGAACCTATCGAGGATCAAATGAGAGATGATCACCTATAGGGACTAATCACCTATATAGAATTCTTGACCAAGATAGTTGGATGAATGATATAATAAGGGCAATAAAAGGGATGCCCTTGGATCACTTGGACAAGAATGCAAAGAAAAGAGTGATCGCGGAAAGAAGAAAATACTATTGGGTTCCACCATACTTATATAGATATGGAGAAGATGGAGTCCAAAGAAGATGCATACCGAGGGAGGAACGTCAAGAAGTTCTAAGAAAGTGTCACTCGTCGGGATATGGAGGACATTTTTGGCACTTTAGAACTCAAGCTAAGGTATGGGCTAGTGGATTCTATTGGCCCAAGATACATGAAGACGCGAAAAGATTTGTTTCGACTTGTTCGGAATGCCAAAGGACGGGGAATATCTCGCAAAGGAATGCCATGCCGTTGAACTACAACATGCAAATAGATCTATTTGATGTCTGGGGAATCGATTTGATGGGACCATTCGTGAACTCACATGGGTTTGAGCATATATTGGTGATGGTGGACTATGTTTCTAAGTGGGTTGAAGCTATGCCATGTTAGAAGGCATCAACGGAGGAGTCCATACACATGATTAAATCGGTTATCTTCCCTCGATATGGCGTCCCGAGAATCTTGATAAGCGATGGAGGAACACACTTCACGGGCAAAGACTTTGGTAAATGCTTGAAGAAATTGGGAATTGAACATAGAGTGTCCATGGCTTATCACCCCCAAATAAACGGACAAGCGGAAACTTCGAACAAGTAATTGAAGGATATTTTAAAGAAGACCGTGATAAAAGGAGGAAAAGATTGGTCGAAAAGACTAGATGATGCACTATGGGCATATCGTACGGCACACAAAACCCCGATTGGTATGACTCCTTATCAATTTGTATATAGAAAAACATGCCACTTGCCGGTTGAGCTAGAACATAAGGCGTATTGGGCAATGAAGGAGATGAACTTTGATGCGGAAGCCGCTGGAATTAAAAGGAGAATCCAAATAAGCGAATTGGAGGAGCTAAGATTAAAAGCGTACAATAGTGCATCAATTTACAAAGAAAGGATGAAGAGATGGTACGACAAGCGATTACAAAACAAGGAATTCAAAGGAGACAAGGTCCTACTCTACAATTCAAGATTCAAACTCTTTGGCAAAGGAAAATTGCAAAGCAAATGGGATGGACCATACGTCGTACACTCGGTTTCACCCACGGGAGCGGTGACAATCATGGATGTGAAAGGCGACCAATATGTGGTGAACGGACAATGACTAAAGGTATTCTTGGAGCCCGACATCATGCCCCTTCATTACATCGACATATACACCATGAATGAGGAACCGGAACGTCAAGCCTAACGACGTTAAGCAAGGTAAGTTTGTAAATACTCTCTTTTAGATTTTATTTTCGTAGTTTTATTTTTATTCTGGACGAACTTTGAGTAAAACATAGGCTCATAATTTGTTGGTGGGCACCTCGGAAAAAGTTGGAGTCTAGGGTGCCGAAAAACCCCCTGGGCCGGCCGGCCCAACACCCCTAGGCTGGCCGGCCTGAGCCTCCTCGTGTGCGAATCGGTCTCGGTTTTTGGTAGGTACGGGATAAGGAAATTTTGAACCCGTGTCTTATAGATTTCGCATGCCAAATACGCAGAGATATTGGACTTCTCGTCCAAGTCTTTTCAGGACTTAAATAGATGTGCGGGTTAGATCTATTCTCTCATACTTTTCAATCTACACCACCACCTCGTGAGAGACATCAATAATGGCCGTTCCAGTGAGCGCAAGACCCATGATTGCAGCAATGGAGATCAAGGAGAGGGGCATGGCACCTGACACCCCCACGCCAAACCAGCAGACGCCTAGCCCCATCTCAGCGACCAGTACACCGCCCCTCCTTGTCGAAGCAAAGCGATGTGAAGCGAAGGCCCCTCCGAAGAAATTTAACACCCAAGCACGGATGAGCGTCGAAGGGAAGGGCCTTATGTGGTGCAAGAAGAAGCTAGCTCAAGCCCAAAGGGAGGTCGTCGTCATTAGCGACGAAGATGAGGGTGCGAAGTGACAAGACAAAGAGCCACCCGCACCTAGGCGTTCCTTGCGCCTTCTCGGAGTTAAAAGGAAAAACTACATTGAGCACACCTCGGAGCCGAAGGACTATGCGGGGACAGTGATTGGGAGAGCTACATGAGCCCCGGTTCATGGGGCACCACCGGTCGTGACTACGATGATGATTGGCCGGGGTGGGCCGAAGAGGTGAGAAGGGAGGAAGACGACCCCTCCGGAGGTGACAGTGGCAAAGAGAAGAAGAAGGACGACGACGAGCCTGAGGACGACGACCCCAACCGCGGTGGCCATCAATTTAGGTGCTGTTTCAAGTGCCGCAATGAAATCGCGGATCTCCACGCCACCATCGATAGGTGTCACGATCGAATCGTGGCAATGGATCGAAGGATGGACGATATCGAGCGCTTGGTCGAAAGAGATTATAACTTCCTTCTCCGCAACATAAGGAAGTTATTCGGGATGGTCGGAAATCTACAAAAGCAAGGAGGAGGAGGGCGTCCTAGATGCAATTGCCCTAGGTGCCATTGAGAACACCGACGAGCGTCGCACCCGTCTTTTATATCATTGCGACGAGGACACCGCATAATCTAAGCATGGGGGGAGAGGTGTGACAGCTCGTAGATTGAATTTTGTTAGTCTTTGTTTAGTCGAAAGTTCGTCGTGTGCGTGTCTTTAATTCCGCATGTGTGAGAGTCATAGTCTAGCGTTGTGTGCTTTATTTTTTCGCATGTGTGAGAGTGAGTCTTAAATTAGTGTTGAGTCATGAAAACAAAATAAAAAGAGTCTTTTTTTTTGTTGGATCGTGCAATTTTATTTATGCATTCAGTTTTACTTTATTTTCTTTAAAGCAATTATTCACGAGCGTTGTCATGAAAATTAATTCTTATTTGTGGAGCTTAGTAAATTATTCGTCCATGTTAATACCCACACTTGAGCTTTGATCTAGCACTTGGTTTTGATTACGCTTGCGAGTAAGACATGATTTGGAGGACTTTAATTTCATAAAAATAATAAAACCCTACAAACATAAGGTTGATCAAGTTATTGGCAAGTTGAGAGTAAAAATCCTATCATCCACAAGCTATATTCGTTCCACCATAAGTATTGGATGTACATTGAGTTGAGTTAGGATTTCTTTCTCTTGGGATTTTAATTTCGAGCAATGATCATGTCCGTATTTTTCATCTCTGAATTGCTAGCCACATCAATATTCGGTAATGAGAATTCCTCATCGGAACAACTCATGAAATCTACCGGATTCCAAAACCCGAACCTGAGATTATCTTGTTTATTATCCTCTTCCTTGACCACGACCCAATTATGAGGATATGTTCTGTTCCTGCGCATGAGTTGTATAAAACATAATTTTGGGACGAAGAAAGGAAGGAGTACTGGAAAGATGGACCGAATCTGACCTGGGAAAGCCCCAGACCGGCCGGCCTACACCCCTTGGGCCGGCCGGCCTAGGCCCCTCTGGCCTCGGCTCGGGCTCCAAAAATTTAGGGAGCCACTTTGGAGATTTGCGTATCTTTGTTTTATAGAAAGTTTCCTATGAAAAGGTTCGGAAAAGAGAAGGAAAATTTGGGAAAAAGAAGGAAAAGAAAAAAAATAATAAGAAGAAGAGAAGAAAAGAATAAATGAAGGGATTCTATGGTTAGAGAAGTGCAAAGAGATATCACCTTGTTGTTTGAACAATATCCTCAATTCCAACCATGTGCAATCCGACAACGAGGACGACGCTTGTGCCTTGAAGTCAATCTTTTTGTATACCTTTGCACATGTCCACCATTCTAAATCTTCTTACCCTTGAACCCCTTACATTATGGAGAAACTCTCATGATCTTTGGCTCGGAAGGTAAGCAATCATTAGAAGGTTTTCTTAACTTGACAATATATGTATATACTTTGCTAGCCTCACCCATAGCCCCACTTTATACTTGAGAGACATTTGGGAGATGAGAGTTTGCAAATAATAATAGGATAGCCACTTATATCGAGAGACATGAAAGGATTTGTGCAAGAATTTTTGGTCTAACCTTTGTTGCAGGGTATTTTGCTTCTAAAAACTAAAAAAAAAGAAAAACCTCCAAGGATGGCAAGAAAAGCAAGTGTTGTTGATATTCGAGTTGCCGGTTAAAGGTAAGAGTCGTGGAGTAATATTGGATGAGTTTTTAAACGCCCATGATATGATTATCCTCGCTACTCCTCTGACCTTTGTTTGAAGAAATATTGTTAGACTTGTTTGCATAAGTAAATTTTGCCGTTTGAGAACTCTCGAGCAACCCAATGAAGGACTTGATGATTTGATTTGCTCGAGGACGAGCAAAAGCTAAGCAAGGGGGGAATGTTGGCCCTCCTTAAGTACCCATTTTATTATATGATTAGGAGTGGTTTTGGTAATTTCTTCGGGATGATTCATGTACTAACCCGCCACATGGCACCCGAACTTGACCGTTTTCGATTTTGTCTTGGATTTTGGAGCATGTTGTATTTTGGCAAGAAATTGGACATTTTCGGAGATGTTTTGACGCATGGTCACAACTGGGCTAAGATGAGGAATAAGGAGAAGAGGCCGCATGCGAAAGATGGAACCGAAAGGGGCCAGAAAGGGCCCAGGCCGGCCGGCCTGGGGCCCTTTGAGCCGGCCGGCCTAGCCCATTTCTAGGCCCAATCGACCTTAGTTTTCTTCAGCGCGAAGTATTCATCAACCCTAGCCTGTGTTTTACCAAAACCACCGACCAGAACCACCTATATATACCCCGAAGCCGCCGTCAAAGAGGGGAAATTGCAGAGAGGTCAGAGGGGAAGCATCCAGAGATGAGTTTCAGAGATCCATTCGAGTTAGACACAAGAGAAAGGTGACACCGGAGGCCTCATCATCCCTCGGCGCCGCTGCAAGTTGGAGGACAGCAAGGGATCCATCCCTTGCCGGAGATTTTGTCACCATGATCGACTACGCTTCACTTAGCTTCATGGGGTAAAGTCCTCATTTATTCATGGGGTTGTAAGGAGATCTTGAGTTGTAATTACCGAATCCTTTATGAGATTGATCTATCACGATTCTTGTTGATGATGCTTTGATGCTTAATAGTTCGCGACTTGGCTTTGGGTTTGCTTTGCTCTTGCATGGTTTACTTAGATTACATCAACTATCGTGTTCTTGTTGATTCGTTACTGATTATCCTCGTGTAGTGACAGTATGCAGGAGGGAAAGGTTTTGATCTTGGAACACACCTTTGGTAGATTAGATCCATTCTTCGTTGCTTGGCGATTACATCTCTAGTGATCCTAGACCCTATGGACAAATGCTCTTCATATCTTGTGCACACACCTATCATTGCTCACTAGTCTATTTTAGATTAGATTGGTTAGATTAGATCTATTTCACACTCAATCATTCAATATAGATCTTTTACCAACGTCATTAGTTCTTAGTTAAGCATAGTAATACACTTGTTCCGTAGATTGATAAACCTTGGGGGAATACTCTAAGGGAAAAGCTACTCGATCCGTGCGCTTGCGGTCCTTAAATTGGCGCTCTAAGGAGCGTCAACAACCATTAACTCCACAACACTAATAAAGGCCCAAAACACCCCCAGGCCGTGAGCACTTAATCCAAATCATTCTGTTATCGGAATTAAATACCAACCAATACTGTAAACTCAATATCTTCTTCATATCAACTCCTTTTCACTTAACTCTTTTTCTTGAACACTCCTCAAATCATATACTATCTATTCCTCCCATTTTCATCTCCATTTGAGCTTATTGCTTGCTTGTGTTTGTTCGCCGGTTGTGCCGTTTTTGCCCGTAGATCACGGAGTGACCGAGGAGGAGCCTGCCAAGGAGTACGAACGCCAGTACCGCGAGCTAGCTAGAGTGTGCTAGGTTAGCCACCACAAGGTGTGTGTTCCCTTGTAACTTTATTGCTCCAATAAGGTAAGTGTCTTTATGAGTGTTAGTCTTCTTGTTAAGCTTAGTACTTAGTGTATAAGTTGTGATCCATCGAAGGTTGGCTCTGTCACCCGGGATCACAAAAGGGTCTGGGCTTCATCGAAGGTTGGCTCTGCCACCCGGAATCCAGCTTCATCTATTTGTAAGCTCTGCCTCCCGGAAGCAAAAGGCGGCTCTGCCATCAAAAGGACCCGGTACACTAAGTAACTAGAAGCCGACCGACTCAGAAGTGAGTTGGTGTAGATCCTCAACTTAGTAGGGCCACCTCAATTTCCAACAATCACTAAAATAAAACTTATGTTGCAATTAAACTAGTAACGTAAAATAATACTAACGTGATACATAATTACTAGGCAAACTATTTTATACTCTTGCCTTGCGTTAGTACATTCGTTCCCTCCAGAAACCAGTATACGCAAGCTTGCACTCGCGACAAATATCATCTCGCCTCTTTCCATAGAAGCCTCTTGAGTCACTGTACCACGCCATAACTCATAGTCAACCGATGGCAGCACCTACTCGCTATTACTCACGCCTCGACGGCAACGTACCATGCCATAATTCCCAGACAATCATGGCAGCGCCTACCTCCTTCGCCATAACTTCATCATTCCCTGGAAGCCACAAAGTACCCACACCATTAACCTTGAAATGACTCGTCATGGCAGCACTCACTCCATTTCCTGGAAGCCGACGCCCCCCCCTCTGCCGTCCTCACCCGCTCGCGCACGCGCGACACACCGGCCCCACGACGGGACCGCGCACTGCCGCTAGCACCACGCCGTGCTGCCCACCCCCGCATCCCCACCTCGCCCACGCCGCTACAGCGTCCTCGCCGATTTTGCCGCCTCGACGCTTGCGCCTTTAGCGCTGGCACTGTTTGCGTTGACGACGAGCTGCCACAGCCCACACCGTCGCCGTCCCTGCGCAACGCCGCTACTGCTCTCCTCGCCTATAAAAGGAGCGAGGCCGTGACGAGCCCCATCATCAGCCCAAGCACACCGAACCGCTTCGCTCTGCAAGCTGAACCACTCCTCACGAGCCCAGCTCACTCACGAGATGAAGCTCCAACAGTTGACCCTCTTCCTTGAGCTGTTCCGTGCCAAGGTGAGATGGTAGGCAGCTCCTCGACCATTAACTCCGCAACACTAATAAAGGCTCAAAACACCCCCCAAGCCGTGAGCACTTAATCCAAATCATTCTATTATTGGAATTAAATACCGACCAATACTGTAAACTCAATATGTTCTTCATATCAACTCCTTTTCACGTAACTCTTTTTCCTAAACTCTCCTCAAATCATATACTATCTATTCCTCCCATTTTCATCTCCGTTTGAGCTTATTGCTTGCTTGTGTTTGTTTGCCGGTTGTGCCATTTTCGCCCGTAGATCACGGAGTGAACGAGGAGGAGCTTGCCAAGTAGTATGAAGGCCAGTACCGCGAGCCGGAGCCAGAAGACCTGTACTGCGAGCAGGAAGCCGCCACTGCCAACGCGTACGTAAGTGAAGGCAAGTTTCATCGACCCCTACGTGAGCGGTTGCATCCATGTGAGGACGTCTAGTTGTAGCCCTGGTTTAGGATCGATTACATATACTGATACTTGAGTGATTGAGTGTGCTCATACGTGCATATGAGTAGTTATGCATATCCAGAGTTGAGACTAGGATATGAAGGGTTTTTGGCTGAGGCTTGGGCAGCTGGGTATGTTGGAGCCGGCGTTACCGTGGTGGTAGACTGGCAGGTGAGTGCTACCGTGGTGGTAGGCTCGAGTTGACATGTTGAGGGATGGTTGCTGCCCTGGTGAACCATAAGGACCGAGTTGTTTTGACATCTCACCTAGCTTACTTTAGTACGACCACAAGCTCCGGTATGGGCCGGACTTAGCCTAATCCCACTAGTTAGCCTGACGGTCGCAGGGATGGTTTACGGGTATAAACCATTGGGGTCAGGGCCTGAGGGTTTGTGCGGCCGGGCTGGGGCGTGACCACGGCTGGGTGTCGGCTATATCGGTTGCCCATTAGGGCAGTCGAGCATGTGGGTACAGTGTATGACCTCTGCAGAGTGTATAATCCATTCGAGTGGTCCATGTCCACGGTATGGACAGGCTACGGTGTGGTCCTGACAACTAGTGAGCTACCTACTGTGGGTTGTGTCGGGAAGAGTTGCATACCATTAGTTGCATTTCTATTAGATTGTGCTTAATGTGTATCATGCATGTCATTCCCCTCCCGTAGGGCGAGGTGGAGCTTGCTGTGTACTTTTGTACTCACCCTTGTTGATTTTTCCCCAGAGGATCTTGACTTTGTACCAGAAGACTACGAGTAGATCGTGTCCGCACCCAAGCTGATCGAGTGGAGCCGTGATGGATGAAGAGCTAGTCCTCCATGCCGTCATGCTTGTGGTTATCCTATGGTTGTTCTGTGTAGCTCTGTGTTGTCGCTTTATCCCTCGTGTACATGTTGAATAAAGCTCTGTATGACTCTGGACTCCACTTGATGTAACATGTATTATGCCGGAGACTCTATTCGGTAATTAATACATGGTTTAGCCTTGATCTTTGGGTCAGGGTGCTTCAAACCTTGAACAAAAAGAATTGTATCTATCAAGATGGCAAAATATTAAGAAAAATCTAGAAACATTCCTCGAAAAAACCCTAAGCATCAAAAAATGTTTAGAACTATTAATTAATTAGGAGAGCAACCTAATCTTACCTTGCTTGTTTGTTTAGAAATATTAGCCGCATTATTGTAATCCGTCGTGTCATGTATCCTTGCTTGTTTGAATGAATGCTTGTGTGGTGCTTGAATGATTCGTTTGTGTTGTGTGCTATTATATACAAATCTACCCCAGTAATAAATTAGGAGAGCAACCTAATCTTACCTTATCCCTCCTTGACCGCAGATGTCCCATCATTCGAGCTGAGTCCAGGGACTCCATGCTCAGGAAGACGGTGACGAGGTCAACCCGAGAAACCAAGCCCCTCTGAATGTAGCCCCAGAAGCACCAGAAAATGGACACCAACTGCCGCCACCTCCCCGTGCCCCAGCACCCATTGATCTGGCAGCCATACTGCAGCAGCAGAACCAACTCCTTCAAGTTCTCATGACCATTATCACAACTCAAGCTCAAGGCAATCTTGGTAACAATAGACCTGCAATGCATCATAATGGCAATGGCAGCAGAATTGCAGATTTCAACCGCTTGCAGCCACCTAAGTTTGGAGGATCTGATAACCCTATTGAGGCAGATGATTGGCTATGAGAGATTGAAATGAAGCTCGAAGTAGTCCATGCAGATGACAGAGACAAAGTTTTGCTCGCAGTACAACAGTTAAGGGGACCAGCCCTTGCTTGGTGGTAGAGTTACCAGGAAATAAATGAAAACGCCAATGAGATGGTATGGGCTGACTTTGTCAAGATCTTCAGAGAACATCACATTCCCAGCAGTGTTATGAAGCTCAAGAGGGATGAGTTCAGAAAGCTTTGTCAAGGTGGTATAACTGTGACAGAGTATCTTCATAAGTTCACAGAGTTGTCTCGTTATGCACCAGAAGATATCAATGATGATGAGAAGAAGCAAGAAGCTTTTCTTGGTGGGCTTAACCCTGAAATCAGGACCATGGTTGAAGTCACCACCCACAATGATTTTAATGCTATGGTCAATAGGGCTATCACCACTGAGAGAAACAGGAAGGCCGAACTCAGTGAGCGCAAACGTCAGTTTGAAAGCAAGAAACCCCAGCAGTTGGAGAAGATTCAGAGGACCCAGTATCTGGCTCACTCAGGCCCGAGGAGCCAGGGTGCCTTTTCATTCAAAGCGCACCCCGATTCTTTCTAGAAGCCAGCCTAATCAGCTCCTGTTATGAAGACCCAGAACACCTTACGCACCCAACCGACGGGTGGAAGTCAAGTGACCAAGGTGAAGACCTGTTTCCACTGCCGCGAAGCCGGACACTATAAGGCCAACTGTCCGTATCTCAATCAGCCCGCCCCTTCCATTTTCTCCAACTCTGTTGAAGGACCAAAGCAGCCGACTAGAGCCAACCGTGCAACACCAGCTAAGAGCCAGCAACAGTCCTTCGGCAAGGCAAAAGTGAACCATGTGAATGCTGAAGAAGCAGAGGATGCACCCGGAGTGATTTTCGGTGAGCTTCTGGTCCAATCCATTCTAGCCTCGGTGCTTTTTGATTCTGGAGCATCGCATTCCTTTATATCCTCCCACTTTGTGGAAAAGTTTGATATACCTACTATAGCCCTTAAGAGGCCACTAATGACCCGTTCCCCTGGAGGTCATATACCCTGCCACTTAGGTGTCTTAGATATCCCTATAAACCTAAGGGGGGTAGTATTCCTTGCCAACCTAGTAGTCCTTACTTCCAAAGGGATAGATGTCATACTCGGTATGGACTGGCTCACCAAGCACCATGGAAACATAGCATGTGCTGAGAGAGCAGTGACAGTCACCAACCACCAAGGGATTACGATCACATGCCTAATCCAGCCTAGCCTGTCAGACTCCATGGTGAACCACATCCAAGCAGAATCCCCAGAAGATGTGCCAGTAGTTTGGGAGTTCGCAGATGTGTTTCCAGATGAATTACCCGGTATGCCTCCAGAAAGAGATGTAGAGTTCACTATTGACTTAGTCCCTAGAACCAAGCCTATAGCAAAGAATACCTATCGGTTAGCAGCCCCAAAGCTTGCCGAGTTGAAGAAGAAGCTTGAAGAGCTTCAACAAAAGGGATTTATTAGACCTGCTGCTTCTCCGTGGGGAGCCCAGTGCTCTTTGTGAAGAAGAAAGATGGAAGCATGAGACTTTGTGTGGACTACCGTGATCTGAATGCAGTCACCATCAAGAACAAGTACCCTCTGCCTCGGATTGATGACCTGTTTGATCAGCTGAAGGGAGCTAAGTTCTTCTCCAAGATAGATCTGAGGTCAAGTTATCATCAGCTCGGAGTGCGACAAGAGGACATCTCTAAGACAGCCTTCAGGACCCGTTATGGCCAGTATGAGTTCACAGTGATGCCTTTTGGTCTGACTAATGCCCCTGCCTTTTTCATGACCCTCATGAATAAGGTGTTTATGGAGGAGTTAGATCGGTTTGTCGTGGTATTCATAGATGACATACTGGTCTACTCTAAGAGTGCTAAGGTGCATGGACAACATCTCAGAGTTGTGCTGGAAAAGCTCAGAAAACACCAGTTGTATGCCAAGTTTAGTAAGTGTGAATTCTGGTTGCAGAGAGTCAGTTTTCTGGGTCATGTCTTAACAGCTGAAGATGTTGAAGTGGACCCAGAAAAGGTCAAGGCAGTTTCAGAATGGAAGCAACCAACCTCAGTCTCGGAAATCAGGAGTTTCTTGGGATTAGCCGGCTATTACAGGAGATTCATATAAGGTTTCTCTAAGATAGCCCGGCCTATGACTGAGTTGCTCCGGAAGGACATGAAGTTTGTCTGGTCTGAAGCTTGCGAGAGAAGTTTTCAAGAGTTGAAGAGGCGACTAACTTCTGCCCCAGTGCTAGTCTTGCTAGATAATTAGAAGAGCTTTATCGTTTATTGCGACGCATCCCGACAAGGATTGGGTTGTGTGCTTATGCAAGAAGGAAGAGTTGTAGCTTATGCCTTAAGACAGTTGAGAACACATGAGCAGAACTACCCCACCCATGACTTGGAGTTAGCCGCAGTGGTGCATTCCCTCAAGATTTGGAGACATTATCTGATCGGGAACAAGTGTGAAATCTACACGGATCACAAGAGCCTGAAGTACATTTTCACCCAGTCAGACCTCAACCTTAGACAGAGAAGATGGTTGGAGTTGATAAAAGACTATGATTTGGAAATTCATTACCACCCTAGAAAGACTAATGTGGTGGCTGATGCGCTCAGTCGTAAAGCACATTGCCATCACTTAGTCACACAATCCCCAGAGCTGAGTGAAGAAATGAGGAAGTTGAACCTAAGGGTTGTACGCCTCTCTTGCAACTATAACCTTAGTGTCCATCCCGTCCTGGATGACCGGATAAAGGAAGCTTAGATGGAGGATAAAAGATTGGTATGGATTAAAGGTCGCAACAGTGAAGGCAAAGCCCCAGATTTCAGAGTAGATAAAGATGGAGTCTTATGGTTCAAGAAGAGATTATGTGTGCCTAAGCAATGTCATTTCTGCAGGACCATCTTGGATGAAGCCCATAACTCAGCCTATTCCATTCACCCTGGCACTACGAAAATGTACGTGGACCTTAAGGAGAAGTATTGGTGGAATGGTATTGTGGCAGTACCGCCCAAATTAATCTGGCTCAAGTGCACTAACCATCACCCTAAAGGTAATTCCGGCTAACACGCACTTCAAACGGAGTAATCCGGCAGTGCTGTTGGGTAAAATCCCGAAGAAACCACTTATGCTTCGATTGAAACCCAAAGCTTACATGAAACTCACACGAAGGTGAGTCCAGAGAGTACAACATTTCACAAATTCTTACATTACAGAGTCTTATCATAATTATTACAAACCAAGTTTGAAATATCAGAAAAGTACTTGAAATGCAAAATTTAAAGTAATTCAGAGTCAACTGCAGCGGAAAATAAAGCGAGTTCTAAACGACGATACAAGATGTCATGATGAAGCCTGTACATGACATCACTCGGTATTGTCATCGTTGGCCGAAGTCGTATCCCACTCCACCGACCAACCAGGAGGTAAAATACACGGCCAAGTCAAGCTAGCTATTTGATCTTCAAACGAATCACCGGAAAACAAAGTTGAGCCACAAGCAAGGCTGAGTATACTAATACTCAGCAAGGCTTACCCGACTAAGGGTATACTTAGCCCTTTATCTAGACATGCAAGGCTTTTGGCTGGAGGGGTTTGGGTTGCCGAAACGCAGTAAAGAGTAGATCCTTAATTTCAGGTTTTAGCTTCCAAATTCTAGTTCAATTAACCATTCTAGGTGAGCATCTATCCAATAGCATACATGGTGGGAAACAATTATCTTTCATCATTCAACCATATTCATCATCCTAATTGTTCCACTTCTTACTCTATGTGGCAAAAGGGTTAAGCAGTCCCAAACCATGAGAAGCGGACGATTCGAATCGAATTTGTTAACCTGGCCAGGCAGACCTAACACACACGCATGGGGATCGACGTCTCGCTTGGCCCACACGACTTTTCCCTTCAATTCCCGCTTCACGGAACAGGCCCACCACCCTCGACTACAAGAATCCCCACCACGGTACGACGCCGGGTCGTGAGCCTTCTTGCACCCGCATGTGGCCGCATGAGAACAATGTTCAAAGACGGTAGGGAGTATGTTCCGGCCTCGGTGCAATCCAGTACTTAAGCTTACCGATTACCATATTTCTCGGCATGTGGTTAGTACGTTCAAAAGCTTAACCACTACTACCACACACTGCGGACTTATCATCTTTCACTAAACAGACGGGGTATCACAAGTACCACAACCCCGCCCGTGAACCTTATAGTTGCAGTATGTAGTAAACATTCAACTCCTATAATTCTCGCGAGTGACAGGAAATCACTCGACTTCTACCGAACCATTAGCCTAGCCAACTAGCGACCTATACATGCTAGTATTCAAACATAGGTACTTAAGATTATGCAACTAGGGTTCCAAGCAATTCCTATAAACTTAAATGCACAAGTAGATAGGAATATAAGCAGTTGCATAAATCTACAATAGATAGGACATGCTCCGGGGCTTGCCTAAAATTAACACTAGGTCGGTGTTAGTTAGAGGAGAATTGATCAACGAGCAACTTCCTTCGGTCGTGCACATCGGGATCCATCCGTCCATCTTCTAAACGTGTCCACCATTCACCGTCTTCTAGCTCGGCTTCCACATCACATCCTTCACGTGGTACATCTATCATACCTAAATGAAATGCAACAATGCATATGTATGAATGCATAGTTCTGAGTTGTTTAGCGATTTAGGTTTTATTATTTTTATTTTAAAGACAACCCACTAAACCTACTTAGCATGAATAGACCCGATTAAAGCACTACCTTACAAAACTTTAAGAAATAGCATGAGAAATATTTTACTGGGTACTACAGGTCATAACACGACTAAACCGACTGGTTTCATATTTTATTTTGCAAGTTACAGAGTATAGAGAAAAAAAATAAGTCAAGCTAAATCTATATTAATCAAGATTTATTTATACAGAGAGTTTCAGAATGTTTTTGGGTCTCAAAATTTTATCAGAGCCTACACTAAGCATGATAAAACTACAGAAAAAATTTCAGCATTTAAAACCATTTACAACTTTAGTAATGCATTTACTTATGAAGTAGCTACCAATCAAAAATCACCCATAGATACTGAGTAGAACTCCTAGAATAATTATAGCCTATGGAATCTAATCTTTTATCTAGATTAAAATATAGGCCGAAAATAAATATGTGCATGTAATGAAAGTTTTAGATCTAGTAACAAGTAACTCAGATCAATTGAGTTTGTATTTTTTCGATTTTTCTACGAATTTATATCGATTTTACAAGTTCACTGCTTTGGAAAACAAAAAGGAAAAAGGATCTCTTTTTGCTCAGAGGCCCCTGGACTTCTGTTTCTTCTCAGGGAAGGTCCCTGGCGGACTGGACAGAACAGGAGAGAGGTTTGAGTGGCGTTTTCCGGCGAGGTCCGGCCCTGGAGGCGAGGGAAAATTTGGGGGGAAATAGAGAGGAGTTCGAGCCGCACCTGTAGATGGTCTCGGTGGGGGCTGGTTGGCTTGTGGCGCGCCGGCCATGGAGAGCAGCGGGCGGATGCGACGGCAAGCCGCGGTGGCGGCGCTCTAAAGGGTTGGGGCGGCGGTGAGCAGGCTTGGGAGGTCCGTTGGGGCGAGGTGAAGCCGTTCCCGAGGTCGGTTGGAGCCGAGGGAGGGCGGAGGAGGGGTCTCCGCGTGGAGGCCGTGGGCGGCGGCAACCATGGCGGCCAGCGGCTGTTCTGGGCGACGAGCAGGGCTTCGGCTCGGGTTTTCTTGGGAGCCAGAGGGGGAGAGGGAAGGGGCGAGGCTTCTCCACTAAGTGAAAGGGCCTGGGGTGAGGTGGGGCGAGGGCGCGGGGTAGTGGCCGGCCAGCGGCATTGATGGCCGGCGGCGTCGAGTGTGCGTCGCTGAGCACATGTCCGGCTCTTGTGGCCTGTAGTGGCGTGCTGGGAGGCTCTCATGGCTGGGCCGGGGTGCAGCAAGCGGCAACAGGCAGGGCACAGCGACGATGCAGCAGTGGCAGCGGCAGCATTGCTGCTCTGCTCTGCAGGCCATGGCCAGGAGAAGGGGAAAGAGAGGGAGAGAGAAAGAAAGAGAGAGAGGGCGAGGTTTGACCGAGGAAAACTCAAAATTTTTGAACTAAACTTGAAAAGTTTTGAATACCAAAGTTGTTCCTCGTGTCAAAGTCTACAACTTTGGTTTCAGACGTTTTCCTATTTGAGGTTTGGTTTGAAAGTTACAAATTCAAATTTAAATGCAAAAGAAAATACCCTATACACATTGTTTTCGAATTTTTCTCCAAATTTTGTGTGCTAACTTGAAAACTTTGAACATGAAAGTTGTTTGTCATATAAAACTTTACAACTTTGGTTTTAGGCAAAAGTTTATTTAAGCAACGGTTTGAATTTTACCTTTTAGGCCTAATTAAAGAATTTTCAAAATAAATATATGTTATAAAACTTGAGTTGAAACAACTTGTCATTTCATGCACAAAATTTTATTTTCTCCTCTTGAGTTCAACTAGACTTTGGTTCATCATGATGTCGGTGAGATGCCTATGCAATTTCATAAGCATACTCGCAATGGTTAAAAAGTTATTCACGTGTTCTGACTTAGGGTCCAATTAATTTGATATGTTTTAATCCTAATTTTTGTTTATAACTTCCTTGCTCGTTTTAGGTCTAACCCACGTTGAATTGCCATTAACAGTTTGGGCGTGTTCTCTCAGTGATTTAAATGTTACGAATGGTTCCTGAATTAAGGTTTAAATTTTGTTAACACGTGTAGGTGTTCAAATTAAACCCACTTCAAAATGCATATTTGAATGATTAATTCTTAATTAGCATTTTAAGAATCTGGGTTGTCACAGCCTACCCCCCTTAAAAAGAATCTCGTCCCGAGATTCGGGTGAGTAAAATTAGAGGGGAACATGCGTGTGCCATGGGGTGAGATTAGGAAAACACAAAAATTTTAGTTTATATAACTTTCAGGGTTCCACATGGCTTCGTCTTCGGTATGGTGACTCCTGAGGATCTTATATGTACATAATTGAATAGTTGCACTGGCACATGCGTAGCATGGAAAACAACATGATCAAATCTACTACTATTTGAGGCATTTTTAACCCGAGATCTTATTATGTGGCACAAGCAAGGTTTTCTCAAGACATTCTTGCTCAAAGTTGCTTTTATTTTAATGGAGTTGATATTTGTTTTGAGAAAAATAATGTATTATGGAAATGCCAACATGCCAGGAGATAGATGATATAATGCATGGATGCAATGACCTATGTATTATGAAATTATGCACATGGCGTGATGCATTGTCTATGATGTGCCGGTCATGATGCATGACTGATGGTGCACGTGTTAGAATGCATGTTAGCAACTGTGGGAGTCATGCAGGTACTCCTTATTATTTTTATTTTGACCCGAATTAGAACCCAAGTCATCCCATTATGCAGGTTGCAAAAAATAGTATGTCACGGAGTTGCTATCGCGGACTATGATACCAGCGCGCACCTAGTGACACAAGCGTATGGCTGTAGCGCATACGAGGCCCTAGGTTCCGTCGCGGCACCATATGTCAGTGACAAACACCACGACAAGATGAAAATATAGCGACCCAAATAATGTGCATGACGAGGAAGGAAGATAGAGAGGCAGGTGATGATCAGAAATCCTTTTCAGATGCATAGGATGTTCGTTGAGACTGAGCCCCCAAGATGCACATAATTTATCAATGGCAATGCAACAACCATGCATGTAATGCTCCTGCATGATATTATAGTATCTCTATGCATTATTTTTAGTTTTCAAAAGAATTATATGAGCAAGAAAAGCAACTGAGATTTCCTGTAACTCGTCCGAGGGAATCACCTTTACTCATCTTCGAAACACCAACTAAGGAGCTAGGCGGGTTGGACAAGAGAACGTACCGAGAACGTACCCGGAGTTTCCTGTGGACAAAGACTTAGTAAAATGATCATATCTCCAATTTGGCTTATCCAAAGGTTTTCAAACTTTACCAGATCATCCTAAGTTAATTGTGCACATCTTTGCTAGCTAACACTTTGGCTAGGACAGGCTCTAAGATGGTCATGTCCTTAAGTTTTTGGGTAGCTGTCCACCTAGAAATTTCAGTGGACAGAGAGTTAGGGATTTGCTTACCAGAAAAGATCTTCTAAACCAAAAATTACCAAATTTTATCAGTAGGTAGTATACAATGTTTGGAACAAAATTATCAATATGCACTTTTATAGATGAGGTCATCTCATATCTCACATAACTTTATCTTCCCAGGTATGGCAGAAACTGACAGATTTCTAGATAGACCTTAATCGAGAGAAAATGAACCGTGCTCATATGCAAACCTTAACATTCCCGACTAACCCACATCCATTTTCATTGGTTTTAAATTTATGATCATGATGCATGCATGACCTATTCGTCCTCACAAGAAAAACAATTGCCAAATAGCTTTGGTCTTACGGGGTTAGCACCAGTGGCATGGCACACTTTACGTCTCTCCCTATATATATATATTTCTAGCCGAGTTCTAACCGTTCTTAACTTACGTAATCGTGGTTAGTGTACCTGAAGAAAATTGACAGATATAAATTCATTGAACCTTTCATGCCAGCATACATGAAAGCGTCCCCATACATTACCGCTCACTATAGAAGCGGCATCCATGCGTCCAACACTGCATGGACAGTGCTCATACGCTACCGAGGCGACGTATTCACGGTTTCTTTCCTCCCAATATAATCGACCGATGGTCGGTATATTGGTAGCAGCTCAAGTAGGCCACTGCTTGAGCGCAGCGTTCGCTTCGCATCACCGACGGGAAGGTCAGACTCCCTCAGCTGACTGAGTATACTTTACTCCCAATATAGCCAACTAATAGTTGGTATATTGGCAGCACCTCAAGTAAGCCACTGCTTGAGGGCAGCGTTCGGCTCGCATCGCCGACGGGAAGGTCAAACTCTCTCAGTTGACTGAGGATCCTTACCATCTTACCTTAGTGTAGGTGCGTCGTTACATAATGTAAAGTACTGAATTTAAAGTACAGGAAGAAATGTGCTGGAAGTCAGTCATAAATAAACCATAAGTAATTAGCCACCTAGATGTATTTCCATAATTTCCCTAGGGCTTTACGAACTAGGCACAATCCTTAACGAACCAACATATTTTGCAAACACGATTTTGTGGCTAAGTTTTAAGGAAAACTTTTGAAACCTAGTCGCACTCTCAGGTGTGCGCTTTGTTCGGCTCTGATACCAGCTGTGGCAGTACCGCCCGAATTAATCCGGCTCAAGTGCGCTAACCATCACCCTAAAGGTAATTCCGGCTAACACGCACTTCAAACGGAGTAATCCGGCAGTGCTATCGGGTAAAATCCCGAAGAAACCACTTATGCTTCGATCGAAACCCAAAGCTTACATGAAACTCACACGAAGGTGAGTCCAGAGAGTACAACATTTCACAAATTCTTACATTACAGAGTCTTATCATAATTATTACAAACCAAGTTTGAAATCTCAGAAAAGTACTTGAAATGCAAAATTTAAAGTAATTCAGAGTCAACTGCAGCAGAAAATAAAGCGAGTTCTAAACGACGATACAAGATGTCATGATGAAGCCTGTACATGACATCACTCGGCATTGTCATCGTTGGCCAGAGTCGTATGCCACTCCACCGACCAACTATTATTAGTCGAAACCCACCGGCGAGCAGCGACGGGCGACACGAAGAGCCGGGAGGTCGCCGGGGCGCTGGCAGGCACTGCTCCCTCGTCGACGGCCCGCAATTCCGTCACGCGCCCAGAGAATGTGTGGAAAGCCGGGCATGCCACCTGATCTATACCCGATCAGGAGGTTGCGAACGTGCTCCGAACAGTTTCCTGCGTACAAAGACACATGTAAATGTAGGTCCGAGCCGTGGTCGGCTCCCCGGGACGACTCTTGCATCGGCTTTAAAGAGCCGATCGAGTCCCGGTGTCAGAGTGGATCTATATCTATCCGGATATTAACGAATAAAGCAAATAACTATAAAACTGCTTCAATTAAATCTAATTAATCTAATCTATGATGGTAACAGCTTCACTGCTAGATCGGAACATCCTACACATGACTAGGCCTAATGAACATAGCAGACAACTAAACCGTAACCCAAAACAGAGGCCTATTAACTAGCAAGAGCCGATTCCCGGAACAATCCCTATCAAGGCCAAGATAAAGCATCTACTACACCACCGGATCATCCAATCCGTTTACAAGGCCTAACCTAGCAGATATTACACAAACTCTTAAGATAAGAGCAAACCATAACATATTAGATCTACTAAACATAAAAGAAGTAGGGTGTTGCCTCTGTGCAACTAATTCTATGCGACAAGAACTAGCATAAGATCGAAACATGACTGCACAGATACAACATGATATTCGTAGATGATAAGCAATGAAGCACAATAGATCTACTAAAAGTCATGCTACGAACATCAAGATAAATAGTACTACTCGCCATAAAAAATGCTTCAGTATGAGTAATACCAAGGTAAAAGCAAGAACAATACTGCCCTGATCGCAACAAGCAATCAGGGCAGCATGGCACTTACATGGATGAAACCCTAGGATTAGGGGTGGCGATGCACCGAGAGTTGTTGTTTGCGAGACGTGATGACGCTCTCCTTCATGAATAATAAAGGATACATATTTATAGTCTGGAGACTTGGGAAACAATCTAAACTAATCTTGTCCCGATTGGACTCTATCTCTAATCTTAAACTAAATCTAAGGATACATGGCCCATGTGGCCCAGATGCTCACGCAGGAGCCGATTTACAAGTCTTCTTAGTCTTCTGCTTTAAGCCCATCTTGCTTTCGGCCCATAAATTAATCATGTTAATTTATGGCGATAACATATGCCCCCTGGTTTTGGCAATGATAGTTCCAAAACCAATTCGTCGCTTCATCTTCCCGTTAATGCTCATTAAACACACCGCAACCACAAAGGAAGACGCAACGTCTCTACAACTAGCTCCTCGTAGAACGTGAAAACTGCCGATCCATCTTCCATCTTTTCGCTATTTAACCTCGCCCCGAATCGGCTCTTCTTCACAGCGAACTCCTTCTTCCTCCCAAGCCAGTATCACATAAACCCCAATCCCTCCGCAGCCATGGCCATCTCTTCCTCTTCCGACTCCAACTCCTTTGGAGACTCTTCTTCGTCCTCTTCTCCTTCTTCTTCTCCTCTCCCTGCTTCTTCCATCGACTCTATTCCGGAGAGTCGGGAGCCGACGCCAGAGTGGGACCCAACCACAGCGTATGAAGCGCTGGCTCCTCTGCACTGGGATGCAGAGGAGTTCGACTTCGGGGTCGTCTCCGAGGAGGACGAACCCATGACTGAAGGAGAAGACCTCCGGCTCCTGTTCCAGGAGGAGTCGGAGAGCGGCGAGGAAGAAGACCCCTCTTCGGACGGAGTCGACTCCTCCTCGGAAGAGGAGATCGACTCCCCCTCCGATGACGACGAGCCGATGGGCGGCAAGCCCTTTCGGTTCCTCGGGTCCTCCGAGGAGGACAGTGAGGAAGAGAAGAGCGGCAGCGACGACGGCTAAAGCGACTTCGGGTCTGAAGGCGGCAGCAGCGCCTTCAGCAGTGATGATGATGACGACGACGGCAGCAACGACGACGGCAGCGGGGATGCGCATGCCCGAAGCCCCAAGCGCCGTAGGTACTAGGTACCTACGAGAAGTAGTAGTAGGTAGCATCGTAGGGGTAGAATCACTAAGTCGAAGGATTGATCCCTTTGTAAAATCGGCTTTCCTTGTAATGAACTTCCTTTAATGAAATCAAGTTCCCTTTAATTTTGTGTGTTCGATATTTACTTCTCAAAAAGCCGATGGCAACGCATCAAGCTTCTATAAATATCCAAGAGCCGACGGAATTCAAACTAGAAGCAACCCGCAGAAGAATAGAATAATACTTCCAGCCTAAACTGAACTCGACAAACTCTCGAATCCGAGCGCAATTCGAAAACCAAGCTTCTACAAATTCGAGCAAGAACTCTCCAAGCAGCCAGAATTCGAATCAGAACCCACAACAATCAAACCTTAAGTAAACGGATCTGAACTATGGCGGATTCTGCAGCTCAGACGACAAACTCTGCAATCGATGATGCGGCAATGCACGGCCTGAAGGTAATATTCAGCCTAATCCTTTGGTTTTCTTCAGCTTATTAAGCTTTTGAAACTGAAACTCTGAAACATAACACCATACGCATACTTCTGAATTTCTGTACTTCAGGTGTCAGACATCCTTTTGCTGCATCCCTCCAATCCAAAATCTTTCTATCTTGGCCCACAATCCCATGAAAACCCCATAGATTTGATCTCTTGTGAAGCAAATAGGATCCCTTTCATGAGTCAAAACATCGATCTGAACCTCTAGGCCGACTGCTTAAGAGCCTGGCCTAATTGTAACACCCGGTTTATAAAAGAACATAAACCGAGCAATCATATACGTGCCAGGATCAAGTCACACGTATATACAACAGATTGAACAGTATATCATAGCACATATCACGTAAAAAGACATAATAAAGTGAATACGAATGTTATTTATTACATTAATGAAAAAAATATCTGATACAGCGGAAGCGAAGTACAAATACGGCAAAAACTCTCCGAAACTGAGCAGGACGCCACAGGGACGTCGACTGGGAGACGAACGCCTAGAAGTCCTCGTAGTCCTGGTAGCACTGAGCGAACTCCCTTGCGTCGGCAGGAACTGAGCAGTAGTAGCGTAGCCAAGAGGAAAAAGTAGAGAAGAGGCAAGAGTGAGTACACAACTTGTACTCAACAAGTATAACACAAACTATGAGGCTCTAAGGTTGGTTGACTGACTGCGTTAGCTTTTAAGTCTTGGCAAAATTTTATTAAAGCTATTTACTACAAGTTGATGAATTACCATAAACCCAGTTACATAGTAATTAATCAAAATTAATCATGTAACTACTGAGTACCATACCAAAACCACCAAGGTAACCCCGAGAGGCACCCCCTCGTCGGAAGGGGCTAACCCCACTAATCAAAAGGAGGATCTGGGCCGCTCATAACCGTGAGCACGGCTAGTATACCAGTTTTACACTCTGCAGAGGTTGCACATCTTTACCCACAAGTCGTGAGCTACGCCAGTTGTTCATCACACTTCCTTAGGTGAGATGACTAGCGACTCACTATGAGACCTTTACAAAGAATCTCGTTGGTAGGGAGTAACCGCGAGGGTGGATCGGCGACTATGGAGCAGGTCAAGTGGGCGTCAAGACACGAAGCACAAACGAGGCCACTCAGCACGAGGGACATAGAAGCTTACCGCCCCTGCCCCGCAGGTAAGTTACTCCAAACCAAAAAGATCTAATTATTACGCCAAGTCTATCCCATTCTAGCCTTGTGGTAGCGCTGTTGTCCCAGGTTGTCGCTCTATGAACCGGTCCTTATGGAGAGTGGCCAACCAAGCACTAAGCACCGTGCTGGCCCCCTAAACCATGTTTCTACAAAAACCATATTTTAATGAGACGTGAGCCACCCAAGCACGAAGCACAGAGGGCCACTCTCAGAATTAAGTTCAAGTAAACCATTAATCAACTTAATTAAAAAGGACCAGAGTGTGTTATAGCGCAGCAACCTAGCACAACTATACAAAATGCAACCCCAAGGGATATATAAAGGATATAAAGTGGCTAGGAAATCCTTATAGGCATACAATATTAAATGCAGTATGAAATTGTATTTAAAAGTGATAGGTTGTTCATGTTATACTTGCCTTCCTCGTACTGCTCCTACTGCTGCTCAAAGTGCTCGGAAGACGGCTACTCCGGGTACTGGTACTGGGGTTCCTCAGATGGATCAACGTCTACTCACGAACACATGGCCAAAACAATGCACAATAATAAGCATACAAGCAAACACTAATAAAAACTAAGACACAGTACATCAATACATAAAAATAGCACACTAAACTAATCTAAAACTATTCTACGCATTACAACGATCGCGTGGACATAAAGAACGCTAAAAACGGAGCTAAAACGCATAAACTAGGCCTAAAACAAGGTTCAGGGGCTTAACTGTAAGAAAAACAGAGTTTATAGGGGTTTTCTGCAAAAACCAGGGACTAAAACATAATTAAACCTTAGTTCTAGGGTCTAACACGCAAAACTGCCAAGGGTGGACGGCGGGTTCAAAATCTAAAAAGATCAGGGGGTAAAACGTTAAAAACAGGACCCACGTGCAATTACGTTTGCACGCGACTGGACGGCGGGTTGATTCGGGAAGAATCTGAGGGCTCTTATGCAAAAGTGGCAGCACTGACCGTTTTCCTGTGAGTTTGACTCGGGCTGGAAAAGAATCTGGGCCGTTGGATCTTCATCGGGCGGTCCAAAGCGCGAGTCGCGAGGGGGCGGCGGCGCTGACTGCCGGAGGCTCTGTTCCGCGGCGGCGCGGGATGAAGCTCGCCGGAGTTCGCCGCAATGGCGTCTCAGGGCTCAACTCAACCGGATTTCAGGTCTAGGGGAACGCGCATAACGTATCTAACCCGACTACAGCCTCGGCGCAGGGCCGTGGCACGGCGGCGTGCGAGCGCAGCGGCGGGGCGGGTCGGTGCCACGCCGGTGAGCAATCGCTCACGGTGCGGGGGAAAACTAAGGGTGACTGGGCACGGGAGGGTTTGTTACCGCGGCGCGAAGGTCCTGGGATGCATAGACGTGGTTGAGCGGTGGTGCCGGGGCGGATCTGCGGCAGCACCGCGGAGCTCCGAGCTCAGCGGGGTGGCGGAGTGCGGTGGATGGCCGTGCAGTGCCTCCCTGGTCGTCCGGCCCGGCATGAACGACGCGCGTCTGCTCTGCAAGGCGAGAGGGCAGGTCAGGGAGGGGAGGCATGCCGATGGCGCAGGGTTTGGCGAGCTCACCGTGCTCAGGCGGAGATCCACGGTGAGGACGATGATGGGCTAGGGTTTGCGGGGAATTGGAGTGGGGATAGGGTTTAGGGGGGTGCAGGGCGCGCTAAAAAGGCAGTGGGGGTGATCCTCAGCGTGCGAGCCGCGGGAATCGCGGCGCGGGCGCTGCGTGCATGCAGCAGACTTGTGCGCGATTCGAATCGGGTGCGGGGTCATTCGGAGTGCGGGCTGTGCGCGCAAGGAGCGGAATTGAGACCCTGCAGGTGGGGCGCGGGGCAGCAGAGCGGTGGCTTGGGAGTGCGTGCCTCGGAAGGGAGGCTCGCCGGAGATCTCGGCGTGACGGGCGGGCGAGGGACGCGGGGACGAGGGGGATGATAGGCGGGCCACAGTGTCAACAAGACGGGCGGACGCGGCGCTGAGGCTGGGGCGGAGCTGGGTCGGGAAGGTGGGTTGCTGGGCCGACCGGTGCAGGAGGGAATGGCCGCGGCGCTTGGGCCAAGTGTGGGGCTGCGCTGGGCTGTGGCGTGGAGGTAAGGGGGTTCGCGGGCTGAGGGAAGGAGCTGTGCTGCGAGAGAGGGTGCTGGGCCGGTCTGAGGTTGAGTTTGGGCCGGCGTTGGGCTTCTACAGGGAAAGAGAGAAAGGTCGGGCTGAGCTGGAATGAAGGGTTTGGGCTGGATTCGGGTTTCTATTTTCTGGTTTTCTTTCTCCTTCTATTTCTTTTCAAACTCAACTATTTGAATTCAAACTCAAATTTGAATTCAAACCCTATGCACTCAACCAAATAAAGATATGCTCCAGCATGAAATGCACAAACATGTTGAACTAAGATAAATTTTATTTACTTTGTGAAGCAAAAAATAAATTATAAATGCAAGGCTAAGCAAATTAAATCCTAGAAAATTAAATAGAGCCAATTAAATTTATTATTAAATACTGAAATTTGAATTAGGGTGTTACACTAATCCACCTGAGAGCTGGACTACATGGTACAACAGAGTAGCAAAAGCTCACATGCCCTTATGGCAGGATTTGAACATAGCCGATGCACTTAGTCTATCATTATCACCCCTTGACAAAGATGAAAACCTTCTGAAAACCATCAGCTATTTCTGGTCTGATGCTCTGAATTGTTTCCTCTTTGGTCATGGACCCATGACCCCTACCCTGCTGGATGTCACCATGATCACTTGCCTAGACATTAGCTCTCCTAATCCTGCTGCTCACAAAATGGCAAAAGTCCCCTTCAAACTTTCTTCCAAGGTTAACTACACAAACTGGGGCACTTACATGAATCAGCACATGAAAATAAAAGGTCCAGTGACTGAGAAGGAACACACAGCCTTCTTAAATCTTTGGCTAGAGCACTTCATCTTCTGTGGTCCTTTTTAGCTCCAACTAAGAACTATCTTCCCTTGGCCTATCACCTGGCCCATGGCAATCACACCGGCCTTGGCAAACTCTTCCTTGGAGAAACTTACAGATATCTCCATTTGATGACATCTAACCTGCTTAACCACAAGAAGCTGACAACTGGAGGCCCTTGGTGGTTTATTCAGTTGTGGGCACAACTGTACTTCCAGCACCATATTCCCAACTTCCAAGGCCTGACCAAGAACTCTTTCCCTGATGAGAGTGGCAAACCAATTAGATGTACTAGTTACGGCCAAGCTTTATTCAGCCTTCCTGGCAGTAAATTAAATTCATCAGATGCAGTAAACTAGTTCAGAGTCTTCTACAAAGGACTAGATAATCCCCTCTACTTCCCATTCACTAAATCTGAATCTTTTGAAAACCCAACTGCCTTCAGATTAGATAACTTTGCCGATGATGACAGTACTCGGCATCTGTATTCTTTAATGATTCGACCTGGCTTCCTCCCCATTGGCATCAGCACCTCCAATAGAATCATCAAGCCAGGTTATGAATCTTACCAACCAGTTATAGCAGCTCGGCAATTTGGCCTAGGACAGGTCCCTCCCCACTTCCATATTCACCACTTGGTGGAGAGCAGAGCCAATCTGCCTGATGGTCTCACTAGCTCAAGATGCTACAACATGTTTGATAATCTCCATATTCCAATACCAGCCGATCTGTCCTTCACCTCTTCATCAATTGACTTTGATACTTGGTGGAACATGTGGAAAACCCATGTCTTCAGAAAAGCTCTAGGTCCTCGACTGCAGCAAATCAATCTTGAATATGTAATCCCCGAAGAAGAAGTACTGAATTTATGCATTTTGTTCTTTCCAGATCATCCATCCTTCCATTTGTTTAATTCTAACTCACCCTGTTTGCAGCAACAAGATGGTCCAGAACCTATGACCAGCAACGGGGAGCCATTCCACTTTCTCCCAATTGCTCCTAATGTACTCTTCTGCAAAGGATTACCAATGATGAAGAAAGTAATAATGACTGTTCAGCCAGACTTACTTCAGTCGGCTTCCAAACGAAGACAAACTTCTGCAAGTGTTGCCCCCTTTGTCTTGACCAAGAAAAGAAAGATGATCACGAGGCGAGTGATCAAAAAACCAGTACCAGCTTCTTCGAGTCCATCAGAGTCCAAGACCAACCAGGTAACTTATCATTCAAAAACTTCTTCTTTATTTCATACACATGTACTCTGGTTGACTATAATTCTATTTCCAGGATGCAGCCGAAGAAATCCCCAATGCAGAAAGCCAAGTACAACATGGGATGACTGCTATTCCTGATGCACTGATGGAGACAAATGAAGAACAAACCGATGCAGTAGATGTTCTTGACGTCAACACCAGCTCTAACAGGACAGTTGCTCTTGAACCGTCCAACACTTCTTCTTCAGAACAGGTAACAATCCAAAACCAATTCTGAACCAGCCGATAGCTCCATAAATGCATCTTGTTCTAACTCCAGATATGTCCATAGAGCTTTGACATTTCAGGTTTGCTTTCCTTTGACCCTGCATCAATGGGTCTGACTGTCCCCGGAGCAGAGACATCATCTTTGGAGCAATCGGCTAACTTGGCACATCAGCTTCAACTCATCAAGGATCTACTATCTGCTCCAATCACTGCTCTGGTTGATGATTCCAGCAAGATAAAGAACATCTTCGAGGAAATAGAATCCCAACTTCCAGAGCCATTGCAAATCAAGCTTTGGTTAGCCAGCAATCTTCCATTCTTCCGGGTAGAAGTGAACAAGGCACAAAAAAGAATAGATGCACGTCGCTCTCAAGCTTCCCTGAAGGTTGACATTGCCCAAAAGTGCAAGGCCCTCAATCAGAAGAAGGCAACTTTAGATACCAAAGCTAACGTGTCTGCCAACATGAACCGACTCGACCTCCTGAAGAAGGAACTGGCGGAACTCGAAGAAAAGGTCCGCACCACCAAGGAACTCATCCAGGCCGAAGAAGCTTCCATTGCAAACTCCAAACAAGAAACCCAGGAGATAGCCAATCAGATTCAAGCAGAGTTTGCAGAGATAAGTACCTTGAGTCGGCAGATAGTAACAGGCGATGACAAGGATGATGAAGCGATCATAGCACGGGCAGACGCCGTCCGCACAGAAGCCATCCACGTCATAGAAGAATTCCTGGTCTCGGCGTCTAACATTCGCCTGTTGAGGTAGAAAACCACCCTCTCTTGGCCGTCATGCTTCTGGACTAACACCAAAGCAATGGACGTGTCACCCATGGATAGGTACACATAGAACGGCCTATCTTGCTGAGGAGGAACCAACACTAGAGGCTTTGACAAATATTCCTTGATTTCATCGAAAGCTTGCTGCTGTTCTGCCCCCCAGCGAAACTCGTCATCGGATTTGATCTTTACTAAACCCATGAATGGTTCGATGCGCCCAGACAGATTAGAAATAAATCACCTGACAAAGTTAATTTTACCGATGAGCTTCTGTAACTTTCTTTGTAGTAGGTGGCTTCATCGTCTTTACAGCTTCTTGACTCTTTAGGCCGATCTCGATTCCTCGCTCATGCACCAGGAATCCTAGAAATTGACCGGCCGATACTCCAAAGGCACATTTCTTTGGGTTCATTTTGAGCCCAAACCTTCGAGTCCGCTCCAACACTTGGCGCAGATCTTCTAGATGCCCCCCAACTGATTTGGACTTGACCACAACAACATCAATATACATCTCTACCAGTTTGCCGATGAGATCATGAAAAATATAATTCATGGCACGTTGGTACATTGCACCGGCATTTTTCAGTCCGAAGGTCATTACCAAGTATTCGAATAAGACGACTACGCCTGGAACTCTGAACGCAGTCTTGTTCACATCTTCTGTGGCCATGAAGATCTGGTTGTATCCAGCATTGCCATCCATAAAACTCATCATTTTGTGGCCAGCAGCTGCGTTGATCAATGTTTCTACAACAGGCATCGGGTATTCGTCCTTTGGTGTTGCTCTGTTGAGATCTCTAAAATCGACGCAAACACGCCATCGGCCATCCTTCTTTTGCACCGGTACCACACTGGAGATCCATTCTGCATACCGGCACGGCCTGATGAACCCAGCATCCAGCATCTTCTCCACCTCTTTCTTAACTTCTTCCAAGACTTCGGCCTTCATCTGACGTGCTCGTTGCTGGAACGGCCGAAACCCTTTCTTGAGCGGGAGCCGATGCTCGACGATGCTTCTATCCAGTCTGGGCATCTCGGTGTAGTCCCATGCAAAGCAATCCCGGTACTCTTTTAGTAATGCAATCATCTCCTCTCGCAAAGCCGGATCCAACTTCTTGCTGATAAATGTCGGCCATGGCTTATCCCCAGGACTGATGTCAACCTCTTCCAAATCATTAGCCGATGTGAACCTGTATCCGAGTTTGCCGTCGTCTGAAAAACCAGCTGCGAATGCAAGCGAGTCTTCATCACCCGCAAGATCAGCGGCAAACACAGAGAGATGGCAAGAAATATTATTTGGCCAACTGCACGGGCTGGCCAACTCCATAATTCCATTATCATTCGAAACCAAATAGTCAATAAGTGGCCAACCGCCAGAGCAGGCCATCGTGTGTACATGATGTAATAATTCCGAACCAAAACAGGATTTTTCTATTTTTTGGGGCCGATCGCTGGGATCAGCCTCTCTATTTCTATTACATCCCGTAGCATGCCAGGATGTGTTTACTCTGTGAAGCCAGTGGATAAGACCAGCCTCAGTCCGTTTTTTGTCGCCTCGATCCGATCACAGTCTTCCAGGGCGATCCTTGAGATCGGCTCTTGTCCTTCCGCATCCCATGCGTTCATGTCTGCGAGCGAGACCTCGCTAGAGTCATCTGCACAGACCACCTCCACTTCATCGCCATCCCATTGGACGAGATACTGATGCATTGTGGAAGGGATACAACAGTTGGCGTGAATCCAATCCCTCCCAAGCAATACCGTGTATGTACTTTTGCTGTTGACGATGAAGAACGAAGTCGGGATCGTCTTGCGGCCCACTGTCAACTCCACATTAAGGATCCCCATTGCTTCTGACGGTTGTCCATTGAAGTCATTGAGCATCACATTGGTCTTGATCAGATCGGTAGAAGAACGACCCAATCGGCGCAGCACAGAATATGGCATCAGGTTGACTGCAGCACCAGTGTCGACCAACATCCTGTTCACAGGCTTACCATTGATGAAGCCCTTGAGATACAATCCCTTTAGGTGCTTGTAGCTTTTCTCCTTGGGCTTCTCGAAGATGATTGGCTATGGGCCCAGATCCAGCTGTGCGATGGCCGATTCTTCTGGTTGGGGTGCCCGAAATTCCGATGGGAGCACGAACACCATGTTCACATCAGCCGATGGCTTCTCATCGGCTTTTGTCTACTTGGGCCGCCACTCTTTTCTCGGAGGGCGCCTTTCCTCCCTTCGCGGTCACCTGACTTGGTCCGCGAGATCCGGACGCGCTTTCCTCAACACGTCAAGGTACTTTGCTTCTCCCTCTTCCAGATTGCGCAAGCGCTGCACCCTGTGCTTCTGCGAGCGATTAAGCCTGTCAGGACACCACCGTGGACGATGGTACCTGTCTTCTTCTTCTTCTTGCTCGGAATCACCCCCAGTCGGCCTCCTCACACGGTCATCATGATGTGTTCTGGGCCCTAAGCACTGGAACACCGATGTCTCGTCCTGCTGGTGTCCTCGAGGCCTGCACTCCAAGCAATCATCTATAGTAGGCAATCGGCTCATGCTGGAAATCCAATAGTACCTGAAGAACGGGCAATGCCAGTGGTCGCGTATAGCCTGGCGTCTCCCCAGTGTCCTTCCTGAGCGGTGCTCGTACTCGTCCTCCTCCGATTCGTATCGGCGGCGCAACTTGTACTGGTACTGGTACTTTTCCAGAAGCCGATTAGAAGCTGGAAGCTGATTGCGGATGTGACACACCTGCTCTTCAGTCACATGTTGCTGTTCCAACTCGCGTTCATCCTGCGGCCGTTTGCCAGAAACAGCCTCTCTCCTCTGCTTGTCATAGCGGCGCATGGGTCCCACCATGTTGACCTGGAACGCCAAATCCTGACCCTTGGATCCGAAATCAGACAGCTCCACCATGTTAGCTTGTGGGAAGGGCTTTGTGTCAACCTTCATCGTGTGTTGGGCCAGGATTAATCGGCCTTGCTCGATAGCCGATTGTATCTGACGACGTAGCTCCTTGCATTCACCCGTGGAATGAGTGAACAAGTGGTGCCATTTGCAGTACAGTCTTCCCTGCAGCTCCTGTGCCGTCGGTAACTTGTGATTCTCTGGGAGCTTCATCTGTTTTTCTTTGAGGAGCAGATCAAATATCTGCTCTGCTTTGGTCATGTCAAAGTCGAAGCTCTTCACAAGCCCCTGCTGTTTGACCCACTTACATGGGACAGGGTTTGCCCCCCGAGTCCACTCTGCCACGGCCACTTCTTGCTCTTCGCCAGAGTCGTCAGATTCATCCGCCTAGGCCATGTTTACATGATGCTTGAACTTGTCCTAGTACAGCTTCGGATGGTAATGTTCGTATGCTGTGAGCTTTTGCACCAGGTGTGCCAGAGATGTGAACTCCAACTGAAAAGCCGCATCCTTGATTGGCTTAGTGAGTCCCAGGACGGCCAGATTGGCTGCCTCCTTCTCTGTGATGCACGATGAGTAGCATCGGTTCTTGACCTCCCTGAAGCACTGTATGTACTCTGACACAATCTCTCCTCGCTTCTGCCTGACTTGGGCGAGGTCGGCAATTCCGGCATCAGTAGCCTCCGAGTGGTACTGGGTAAGGAATTGATTTTCGAGCTGCCTCCAAGTTCGAATCGAATCCGGAGCCAGTGATGCATACCATCCAAAAGCTGGGCCTGTAAGGGATTGACCGAAGAACCGGACCCTCAACGAATCAGACACCGAGATCATCCCAAGCTGCGTTAAGTATCGGCTCACATGCTCGATGGAGTTGGCTCACTCTGACCCGTTGAACTTGGTGAACTCAGGAAGCCGATACTTGGGTGGCAGTGGGATCAAGTCATAGTCACTTGTATATGGCTTGGAATAGCCGATCGCTTTCCTCTTGGGTAGGATGCCGAACTGGTCTCTCAGTATTGCACTGACCTGCTCCACACTAAGAACTCCTGGGGCCGATGGCTCAGCACTCGGCCCAGTAGCATACTTTGCCATCCACGCTTGTTTCTCTGCGTCTGCTCCAGAAGCTCCTGGGTTTACCGTCTGCACCGAGCGTGTTGGATTGACGCTGTCAGGGATGTAGGCGCACATGTAGTCGTGCGGAATCTCCTTGGGTGGCTCGGTGAGGAATTGGCCTTCTCCAGGATCACCGCCAATCTTGTGGACGACATAGATCGGCAAATTTTGTGGTTTTGGAGCCGCAAACGAGAACGGCAATACCGGTCTAGAATGCAGCGCAGCTTCCTCTGCGTGACTCCCCAGGGTTGGCCCCGATGGAGAGTACTGGTTCTTGATTATCTCCTGGATGATGCGATGCGCCATGCGCTCGAGTTCGTTCATCAGGCTCTGAGAGTGCCGATGAAGCGCATGGGCCACCATGTAGTTCATCTCCTGACGCAGGGCTCTGGTGCGCTCTTCTGATGGTACAGACAGATCTACATTGTCGAGAGCGCCTTCTGGTGAGAACCCCTTCCACCTGATGCCATGGCTGCGGGTCCTCTCAAAAGAGCCGATGAGATCGGCTTCCAGCAGAGCTTTAATCTCATCATATTTCTTCTTGTGTTCAGGAGAGAGCTCTTCATACGTGACCGGCTTGGGAGCGGGTTCTTGATCATGAGCTCCAGTCATTGTTGCAGTGGACGTTATTGCCGAGAAGGGTCCCACCGGGCGTGCCAGAATGTGTTGTCAGTCGAAACCCACCGGCGAGCAGCGACGGGTGACACGAAGAGCCGGGAGGTCGCCGGGGCGCTGGCAGGCACTGCTCCCTCGTCGACGGCCCGCAATTCCGTCACGCGCCCGGAGAATGTGTGGAAAGCTGGGCGTGCCACCTGAACTATACCCGATCAGGAGGGTGCGAACGTGCTCCGAACAGTTTCTTGCGTACAAAGACACATGTAAATGTAAGTCCGAGCCGTGGTCGGCTCCCCGGGATGACTCTTGCATCGGCTTTAAAGAGCCGATCGAGTCCCGGTGTCAGAGTGGATCTATATCTATCCGGATATTAACGAATAAAGCAAATAACTATAAAACTGCTTCAATTAAATCTAATTAATCTAATCTACGATGGTAACAGCTTCACTGCTAGATCGGAACATCCTACACGTGACTAGGCCTAATGAACATAGCAGACAACTAAACCGTAACCCAAAACAGAGGCCTAAGAACTAGCAAGAGCCGATTCCCGGAACAATCCCTATCAAGGCCAAGATAAAACATCTACTACACCACCGGATCATCCAATCCTTTTGCAAGGCCTAACCTTGCAGATATTACACAAACTCTTAAGATAAGAGCAAACCATAACAGATTATATCTACTAAACATAAAAGAAGCAGGGTGTTGCCTCTGTGCAACTAATTCTATGCAACAAGAACTAGCATAAGATCGAAACATGACTGCACAGAGACAACATGATATTCGTAGATGATAAGCAACGAAGCACAATAGATCTACAAAAGCCATGCTACGAACATCAAGATAACTAGTACTACTCGCCATCAAAAACGCTTCAGTACGAGTAATACCAAGGTAAAAGCAAGAACAATACTACCCTGATCGCAAGAAGCGATCAAGGCAGCATGGCTCTTACTTGGATGAAACCCTAGGATTAGGGGTGGCGATGCGCCGAGAGTTGTTGTTTGCAAGACGTGATGACGCTCTCCTTCATGAATAACAAAGGATACATATTTATAGTCCGGAGACTTGGGAAACAATCTAAACTAATCTTGTCCCGATTGGACTCCATCTCTAATCTTAAACTAAATCTAAGGATACATGGCCCATGTGGCCCAGATGCTCACGCAGGAGCCGATTTACAAGTCTTCTTAGTCTTCTGCTTTAAGCCCATCTTGCTTTCGGCCCATAAATTAATCCTGTTAATTTATGGCGATAACACATGCCCCCCTGGTTTTGGCAATGATAGTTCCAAAACCAATTCGTCGCTTCATCTTCCCGTTAATGCTCATTAAACACACCGCAACCACCAAGGAAGACGCAATGTCTCTGCAACTAGCTCCTCGTAGAATGTGAAAACTGCCGATCCATCTTCCATCTTTTTGCTATTTAACCTCGCCCCGAATCGGCTCTTCTTCACAGCGAACTCCTTCTTCCTCCCAAGCCAGTAGCTCAGAAACCCCAATCCCTCCGCAGCCATGGCCATCTCTTCCTCTTCCGACTCCAACTCCTTTGGAGACTCTTCTTCCTCCTCTTCTCCTTCTTCTTCTCCTCTCCCTGCTTCTTCCATCGACTCCATTCCGGAGAGTCGGGAGCCGACACCGGAGTGGAACCAACCACAGCGTATGAAGCGCTGGCTCCTCTGCACTGGGATGCAGAGGAGTTTGACTTCGGGGTCGTCTCCGAGGAGGACGAACCCATGACTAAACGAGAAGACCTCCGGCTCCTGTTCCAGGAGGAGTCGGAGAGCGGCGAGGAAGAAGACCCCTCTTCGGACGGACTCCTCCTCCTCGGAAGAGGAGATCGACTCCCCCTCCGATGACGATGAGCCGATTGGACTCTATCTCTAATCTTAAACTAAATCTAAGGATACATGGCCCATGTGGCCCAGATGCTCACGCAGGAGCCGATTTACAAGTCTTCTTAGTCTTCTGTTTTAAGCCCATCTTGCTTTCGGCCCATAAATTAATCCTGTTAATTTATGGCGATAACACCAACCAGGAGGTAAAATACACGGCCAAGTCAAGCTAGCTATTTGATCTTCAAACGAATCACCTGAAAACAAAGTTGAGCCACAAGCAAGGTTGAGTATACTAATACTCAGCAAGGCTTACCCGACTAAGGGTATACTTAGCCCTTTATCTAGACATGCAAGGCTTTTGGCTGGAGGGTTTTGGGTTGCCGAAAAGTAGTAAGAGTAGATCCTTAATTTCAGGTTTTAGCTTCCAAATTCTAGTTCAATTAACCATTCTAGGTGAGCATCTATCCAATAGCATACATGGTGGGAAACAATTATCTTTCATCATTCAACCATATTCATCATCCTCATTGTTCCACTTCTTAATCTATGTGGCAAAAGGGTTAAGCAGTCCCAAACCGTGAGAAGCGGACGATTCGAATCGAATTTGTTAACCTAGCCAGGCAGACCTAACACACACGCATGGGGATCGACATCTCGCTTCGCCCACATGACTTTTCCCTTCAATTCCCGCTTCACGGAACAGGCCCACTGCCCTCGACTACAAGAATCCCCGCCACGGTACGACGCCGGGTCGTGAGCCTTCTTGCACCCGCACGTGGCCGCATGAGAACAACGTTCAAAGATGGTGGGGAGTATGTTCTGGCCTCGGTGCAATCCAGTACTTAAGCTTACCGATTACCATATTTCTCGGCATGTGGTTAGTACGTTCAAAAGCTTAACCACTACTACCACACACTGCGGCCTTATCATCTTTCACTAAACAGACGGGGTATCACAAGTACCACAACCCCGCCCGTGAACCTTATAGTTGCAGTGTGTAGTAAACATTCAACTCCTATAATTCTCGCGAGTGACAGGAAATCACTCGACTTCTACCAAACCATTAGCCTAGCCAACTAGTGACCTATACATGCTAGTATTCAAACATAGGTACTTAAGATTATGCAACTAGGGTTCCAAGCAATTTCTATAAACTTAAATGCACAAGTAGATAGGAATATAAGCAGTTGCATAAATCTTCAATAGATAGGACATGCTCCGGGGCTTGCCTGGAATTAACACTAGGTCGGTGTTAGTTAGAGGAGAATTGCTCAACGAGCAACTTCCTTCGGTCTTGCACATCGGGATCCATCCATCCATCTTCTAAACGTGTCCACCATTCACCGTCTTCTGGCTCGGCTTCCACATCACATCCTTCACGTGGTACATCTATCGTACCTAAATGAAATGCAACAATGCATATGTATGAATGCATAGTTCTGAGTTGTTTAGCGATTTAGGTTTTATTATTTTTATTTTAAAGACAACCCACTAAACCTACTTAGCATGAATAGACCCGATTAAAGTACTACCTTACAAAACTTTAAGAAATAGCATGAGAAATATTTTACTGGGTACTACAGGTCATAACACGACTAAACCGACTAGTTTCATATTTTATTTTGCAAGTTACAGAGTATAGAGAAAAAAATAAGTCAAGCTAAATCTATATTAATCAAGATTTATTTATTGTCCGGCTCTTGTGGCCTGTAGTGGCGTGCGGGGAGGCTCTCACGGCCGGGCCGGGGTGCAGCAAGCAGTAGTAGGCGGGGCACAGCGATGATGCAGCAGCGGCAGCGGCAGCATTGCTGCTCTGCTCTGCAGGCCGTGGCCAGGAGCAGGGGAAAGAGAGGGAGAGAGAAAGAAAGAGAGAGAGGGCGAGGTTTGACCGAGGAAAACTCAAAATTTTTGAACTAAACTTGAAAAGTTTTGAATACCAAAGTTGTTCCTCGTGTCAAAATCTACAACTTTGGTTTCAGACGTTTTCCCATTTGAGGTTTGGTTTGAAAGTTACGAATTCAAATTTAAATGCAAAAGAAAATACCCTATACACATTGTTTTTCGAATTTTTCTCCAAATTTTGTGTGCTAACTTGAAAACTTTGAACATGAAAGTTGTTTGTCATATAAAACTTTACAACTTTGGTTTTAGGCAAAAGTTTATTTAAGCAACAGTTTGAATTTTACCTTTTAGGCCTAATTAAAGAATTTTCAAAATCAATATATGTTATAAAACGTGAGTTGAAACAACTTGTCATTTCATGCACAAAATTTTATTTTCTCCTCTTGAGTTCAACTAGACTTTGGTTCATCATGATGTCGGTGAGATGCCTATGCAATTTCATAAGCATACTCGCAATGGTTAAAAAGTTATTCACGTGTTCTGACTTAGGGTCCAATTAATTTGATATGTTTTAATCCTAATTTTTGTTTATAACTTCCTTGCTCGTTTTAGGTCTAACCCATGCTGAATTGTCATTAACAGTTTGGGCGTGTTCTCTCAGTGGTTTAAATGTTACGTATGGTTCCTGAATTAAGGTTTAAATTTTGTTAACACGTGTAGGTGTTCAAATTAAACCCACTTCAAAATTCATCTTCGAATGATTAATTCTTAATTAGCGTTTTAAGAATCTGGGTTGTCACAGGTATGAAGGGGGATATCGCTCGATTCGTCGCTCATTGTGATGTGTGCAAAAGGGTCAAGGCAGAGCATCAGAAGCCCAGTGGATTACTCCAGCCATTGCCGATCCCAGTATGGAAGTGGGATGAAGTTAGTATGGATTTTATCACCGGTCTACCAAGAACCCAGAGTGGTCATGACTCAGTTTGGGTGATTGTTGACCAACTCACTAAAGTGGCACACTTCATCCCAGTGCGTACCACTTATGGAGGTGATAAATTAGCCAAGTTATATATTGAGCATATTGTTAAGTTGCATGGAGTACCTAAGAGGATTGTGTCAGATAGAGGCACCCAGTTCACTTCGAGATTCTGGAGCAGGTTACATGAAGCACTTGGTACAAAGTTGGACTTCAGTTCGGCCTATCATCCTCAGACTGATGGCCAGACCAAAAGAGTTAATCAGATCCTTGAAGATATGCTAAGAGCTTGTGTTCTTACTTATGGTAAAAATTGGGAAGACAGTTTGCCATATGCAGAGTTCTCTTACAACAACAGCTACCAATCAAGCTTAAAGATGTCGCCGTTTGAAACCCTCTACGGGAGAAAGTGTCGCACACCTCTCATGTGGACCGAAGTCGGTGACCGCATTATTGAGGGCCCAGATTTTATTAAAGAAGCAGAAGACAAAATAGCAGAAACCAGAGAGAATCTAAAGGCAGCTCAATCCCGCCAGAAAAGTTATGCCGATAAAAGAAGACTCTCAGCTTCGAAGTTGGAGACTATGTGTACCTTAAAGTTTCCCCAATTCGCGGCACACGCAGATTCCAGGTACGAGGAAAGTTGGCTCCACATTACATTGGACCTTTCCCAATTTTGAAGAAAGTGGGAGCGGTAGCTTATAAGCTTCAGTTGCCAGTAGAGATGTCAGATGTGCATGATGTATTCCATGTGTCCCAACTCAGAAAATGTCTGCGAGTACCAGAAGAACAAGTGGCCCCAGAGACAATCGACCTGCAGGATGATCTCAGATATCAAGAGGTACCAGTAAAAATTCTAGACACTGTGACGCGAAGAACCCGCATCTCAGAAGTCAGGATTTGCTGAGTTCAGTGGAGCAGGCATTCGGAAGCAGAAGCAACTTGGGAGAGAGAAGACGCGCTCCGAGCCGAGTTCCCCAGTTTCTTTAGTAGTGAAGCTGAATCTCGGGGACGAGATTCAACCTAAATGGGGTAGGTTTGTAACATCCCAGTTCTCATCACTATTGAGGGGGAGTGTTGAAATATACAATGCAAACTTCTAGAAGATTTTATAAAAATAAGGATAAATCATGGCATAATTTTGTTCACCATGACAAGGTTCTAGAATGCTCCACAAGAATCATAAGAAGACATGAAGCTTGGATATTTTCTTGTCATGGTAAAATTTAGAATTTTCTAGAAATAGATATTTGTAGGGAACTTCCTAGAGTGTGACATGTGTCACTCATCCAAGAGGGTGTGGGTTCCTATATAAGGAGGGTGCCACCCCTTGCCATGCCATACTACTCCACTTCATCCCACACACATCCAAGGGTATGGTAGAAGTGAGCATAGGTAGAGTGTGCTAGGTTAGCCACCACAAGGTGTGTGTTCCCTTGTAACTTTATTGCTCTAATAAGGTAAGTGTCTTTATAAGTGTTAGTCTTCTGGTTAAGCTTAGTACTTAGTGTATAAGTTCTGATCCATCGAAGGTTGGCTCTGTCACCCGGGATCACAAAAGGGTCTGGGCTTCATCGAAGGTTGGCTCTGCCACCTGGAAGACAGCTTCATCTGTTGGTAGGCTCTGCCTCCTGGAAGTAAAAGGCGGCACTGCCGTCAAAAGGACCCGGTACACTAAGAAACTAGAAGCTGACCGACTCAGAAGTGAGTTGGTGTAGATCCTCAACATAGTAGGGCCAGCTCAATTTCCAACAATCACTAAAATAAAACTTATGTTGCAATTAAACTAGTAATGTAAAATAATACTAACGTGATACATAATTACTAGGCAAACTATTTTATACTCTTGCCTTGCGTTAGTACATTCATTCCCTCCAGTAACCAGCATACTCATGCTTGCACCTGTGACAAATATCATCTCGCCTCTTTCCATAGAAGCCTCTTGAGTCACCGTACCACGCCATAACTCACAGTCAACCGACGGCAGCACCTACTCGCTATTACTCACGCCTCGACGACAACGTACCACGCCATAATTCCCAGACAATCATGGCAGCGCCTACCTCCTTCGCCATAACTTCATCATTCCCTGGAAGCCACAGAGTACCCACACCATTAACCTTGAAATCACCTGTCATGGCAGCACTCACTCCATTTCCTAGAAGCCGACACCCCCCCTCTGCCGTCCTCACCCGCTCGCTCTCGCTCGCGCACGCGCGACACGCCGGCCCCATGACGAGACCGCGCACTGCCGCCGGCACCACGCCGTGCCGCCCACCCCCGCGTCCCCACCTCGCCCACGCCGCTACAGCATCCTCGCCGGCTTTGCCGCCTCGACGCTCGCTCCTTCAGCGCTACCACTGTTCACGTTGACGACGAGCTGCCGCAGCCCACGCCGTCGCCGTCCCTGCACAATGCCACTGCTGCTCTCCTCGCCTATAAAAGGAGCGAGGCCGTGACGAGCGCCATCATCAGCCCAAGCACACCGAGCCGCTTCGCTCCGCTAGCTGAACCACTCCTCACAAGCCAAGCTCACTCATGAGATGAAGCTCCAACAGTTGACCCTCTTCCTCGAGCTATTCCGCGCCAAGGTGAGATGGCAGGCAGCTCCCCGACCATTAACTCCGCAACACTAATAAAGGCCCAAAACACCCCCCAAGCCGTGAGCACTTAATCCAAATCATTCTATTATCGGAATTAAATACCGACCAATACTGTAAACTCAATATCTTCTTCATATCAACTCCTTTTCATGAACTCTTTTTCCTAAACTCTCCTCAAATCATATACTATCTATTCCTCCCGTTTTTATCTCCATTTGAGCTTATTGCTTGCTTGTGTTTGTTTGCCGGTTGTGTTGTTTTCACCCGTAGATCACGGAGTGACCGAGGAGGAGCCTGCCAAGTAGTACGAAGGCCAGTACCGTGAGCTGGAGCCAGAAGACCTGTATCGCGAGCAGGAAGCCACCGCCGCCGACGCATACGTAAGCGAAGGCAAGTTTCATCGACCCCTACGTGAGCGGTTGCATCCATGTGACGACGTCTAGTTGTAGCCCTGGTTTAGGATCGATTACATATACCGATACTTGAGTGATTGAGTGTACTCATACATGCATATGAGTAGTTATGCATATCCAGAGTTGAGACTAGGATATGAAGGGTTTTGGCTGAGGCTAGGGCAGCTGGGTATGCTGGAGCCGGCGCTACCGTGGTGGTAGACTAGCAGGTGAGTGCTACCGTGGTGGTAGGCTCGAGTTGACATGTTGAGGGATGGTTGCTGCCCTGGTGAACCATAAGGACCGAGTTGTTTTGACATCTCACCTAGCTTACTTTAGTATGACCACAAGTTCCGGTATGGGCCGGACTTAGCCTAATCCCACTGGTTAGCCTGACGGTCGCAGGGATGGTTTACGGGTATGGACCATTGGGGTCAGGGCCCGAGGGTTTCTGCGGCCGGGCTGGGGCGTGACCATGGCTGGGTATCGGCTATATCGGTTGCCCGTTCGGGCAGTCGAGCGTGTGGGTACAGTGTACAACCTCTACAGAGTGTATAATCCATTCGAATGGTCCGTGTCCATGGTATGGACAGGCTACGGTGTGGTCCTGACAACTAGTAAGCTACCTACTATGGGTTGTGTCGGGAAGAGTTGCATTGCTATTAGATTGTGCTTAATGTGTATCATGCATGTCATTCCCCTCCCGTAGGGCGAGGTGGAGCTTGCTAAGTACTTTTGTACTCACCCTTGTTGATTTTTCTCCAGAGGATCCTGACTTTGTGCCAGAAGACTATGAGTAGATCATGTCCGCACCCAAACTGATCGAGTGGAGCCGTGATAGATGAAGAGCTAGTCCTCCATGCCGTCATGCTAGTGGTTATCCTATGGTTGTTCTGTGTAGCTCTGTGTTGTCGTTTTATCCCTCGTGTACATGTTGAATAAAGCTCTGTATGACTCTGGACTCCACTTGATGTAACATGTATTATGCCGGAGACTCTATTCGGTAATTAATACATGGTTTAGCCTTGATCTTTGGGTCGGGGTGCTTCAAACCTTGAACAAAAATAATTGTATCTATCAAGATGGCAAAATATTAAGAAAAATCTAGAAACATTCCTCGAAAAAACCCTAAGCATCAAAAAATGTTTAGAACTATTAATTAATTTTATGAACAGGATTTTAATCCATGAGACTTTTAAAACTAATATATGTTAATTAGTTAGATTAACTATTGTCAAAAGCTATGTAAAAGTGCATTGAGGTATGAAAGCAAGCGCGCTCTAGACTAGAATTCAAACAAACCATTGCAACCTCAAGCCCTCGCAATTGCGGCAAGAAACCCCGAGTTCTCCACCATGTCTTCCTCGAGCTCAAGACCCAAACAAGGCAAGGCGGAAACCACCCTAGAATCTAGGTTAGTACCTCATCCTTCGATCCGCGCACTGATGGTAAGTGGAAATCCTCTTCAACCATAGATTCCTTAAGCTTTTACAGCAACAAATCATTTAATTCAGCTTTCTTTTTTAGCTTCTAAATAAAAGATTTGCTTATTCCAAACCTGGCTCAGCCGAACTTCTTCAACCTCAGCCCAACTTCCCCATAGCTTCCTCTGGAGTTTCTTAGGTGCAAAACCAAAAGACTTCCTTTCGCCACTCAAGAAATTTCCTTCTTTCCCTTCGAGAAAACCTTCCGACCTTGGCCAACCCCTTCCTTACATCACATTAGGGCTATCTATTACATTCAACTCACTTCGTAACCTGAGAAAGTTCTCACTATCTAGCGGTTTTGTGATGATATCCGCCAACTGATCCCTTGATCTCACCCCGGTAAGAGAGATATCCCCCTTACTTGATGATCTCTTAGAAATGGTGTCGGATATCTATTTGCTTAGTGCATGCAAACTGAACCAGGTTATTAGCAATTTTTACAGCACTCTCATTATCAAAAAGGAGCGGAACAATACCTAGCTGCACACCAAAGTCTAAGAGGGTTTGCTTCATATATAGAATTTGGGCACAACATGCACCAGTTGCTATATACTCCTCCTCCGTAGTGGACAAAGCCATGGAATTCTGCTTCCAACTCGCCCACACAACAAGGGAATGCCCAAGCAAATAGCACCCATCGGTGGTACTCTTGTGATCAACCTGAAATCCGGCAAAATCCAAATCCGAGTATCCCAAGAGTTCAAAACTAGCGCCCTTGGGGTACCATAAGCCTATGCTTGGGGTGTGTTTAATATACTTTAGAATCCTCTTAATGGTGGTAAGATGAGACTCCTGAGGCCCATCTTGAAAGCGAGCACACAAACACACACTAAACATGATATTGGGCCTAGATGCGCAAAGGTAAAGCAAAGATCCAATCATAGATCGATAAAGCTTTGGGTCAACCGGTTTACCGTTTGCATCCACGTCAAGATGTTCACTTGATGACATTGGTGTTTCGGTAATCTTGCAATCATTCATCTTGAACTTCTTCAATAGATCTCTTGCATATCTTTCTTGCCCAATGAAGGTGCCATCCTTCAATTGCTTGATTTGGAACCCAAGAAAGAAGCTCAACTCACCAATCATCGACATCTCGAATTACATAGACATCATTTTACCAAACTCATGGTTCAAAGCCTCATTAGTGCACCCAAAAATGATATCATCAATGAAGGTGCCATCCTTCAATTTGACAAATGAAGAAGTTCCTGTTGATGTCCTTGGTGAAGAGTGTAGTGTCCACCCTCCCAATCTTAAACCCTTGCATGATGAGGAAATCTCAGAGATGCTCATACCAAGCTCTAGGAGCTTGCTTAAGACCGTAGAGAGACTTCTTCAACCTATAAACATGATTAGGAAACCTCAGATCCTCAAACTCAGGTGGTTGGTGAACATACACAACTTCATCAATGAAATCATTTAGAAATGCACTTTTAACATCCATTTGGTAAAGTTTTGTTGGGGAGAAGGGTCTTGGCCTAACTTTAATAGCTGAACAGATTATTTTAGGAAAATACCTTTGGAAGGAGAAGCCTTTAGATGTTGAACTAGATGGGATGAAGGGGTGCAAAAGAAAGTCGGATGTGAAGACTGAAGGACCCTTTGGCTCCCGAACCGACGAAGGCCAATATATAGCTAAAGAGCACTTTTTTCTCCAAAAGGCACGTGAAGACTCTTTGTGTCAAGTGATGGAACAGGAGACATGCATGATTGAAACTCCAACATCAAGTTGACCATCTCGCCCTTGGTATTATGGAGTAACGAATGTAAGAGCCTGAGGGAAAAAATGTAAGAGCCTGAGGGTAAAAATGTAATTCAGAGGTTAGGTTGTTGACACTTGTCGCCCATGCACAGAAGCTGGGGTTTCACTCGTGGTCCGAATGTACAATCTAGACCCTTCGTGTCCTGTACTATGAACCTAATATGAATGGCAATTGAGGTGAGAGTAAACCGGTAACTCTTTCGCTCTCATTTGAAGCATATGATATAGTCACTCTCATCTTTGTACCTTGTTGTTTCTCTTTTGGCTTGCTATCACAGAATTCCCTGAAAGAGGCTGCATCAAATTGTGTTCCATTATCCACTGTTAGTATCATCGGGACCCCAAACCTGCAGATGATGTTTTGCCAAAAGAACTTCTGGATTGTTTGAGATGTGATAGTTATCAAAGCTTTAGCTTCGATCCACTTGGTGAAATAGTCGACTGCTACCACTACATACTTGAGGTTTCCTTGTGCTGTAGGGAGTGAGCCAATCATATCCATTCCCCATCGATGCAAAGGCCATATTGGCTGAATGAGTTGAGTGTAAGCCGAAGGTGCATTTTGGTTCTTTGCCATTTGCTAACAATTGTCACAAGTCGTCACAATTGATTCTGCATCCGAAGCTGCTTTTGGCAAATAGAATCCTTGCCTGAAAACCTTGCCAAGTAGATACCTTGCGCCAATGTGTGAACCACACATGCCAGAGTGTATTTCCTTCATCAATTCGATGCCTTCATGTTGATATAAGAACTTTAGCAATGGAGCACATACACCTCATTTGTACAGATCATCACTGATTACTTTATATTGCTTTGTGACTATTTGCAGCCGCTGAATTTGGGCTTCATCATCTGTGCACTGGGTTCCTTTGATAAATGCTATTATGGGGCTTCGCTAGTCTTCACTGTGATTAGGAGATATGGAGAGAATTTCCCTTCCTTGCAACTCAATTGATGGAGCCTTGATTGTTTTAGAAAACACTTCGGCTGGCAAAGGTGTGTTTTGTGCTGCTGCTTTAGCTAAGGTATCAGCTTCTTTGTTTTCTAATCTTGGGATGTGTGTGGCTATAAATCCCACAAAGTGTGCATCCATTCTGCAAATTGCTTGTAGATACTTCTCCAACATTGGATCTTTGGCCTTGTGCTCTTTCTCTACATGCTCGGCAATTACTTTGGAATCTGTTTTGACATATGCCCTATTTATTCCCAAAGCTTTGAGCTTCCGAAGTGCCAACAGCAATGCTTTGTACTCTGCTATGTTGTTGGTGCATTTCAACTCCAGCCTGATGGCATAGCTTGTTCTGATTTTGGATGGTGAATAAATTACTGCCGAAGCCCCTGCTCCCGAAGCCCCCATGCTCCATCATAAAAGGTTGTCCATACTTCGGCTTCTTCGAATGTATTGTGAACCTCTGGTTCTAGGATCCAATCTGCAATGAAATCTGCCAAGGCCTGTGATTGGATTGAAGATCTGTGTACAAAGTCAATGACATACTCATTCAGTTCCATGGCCCATTTTGCAATGCGGCCACCAATTTCCTTATTGCCCAGAACATCCTTTAGAGGAAAAGATGAAGGTACCACAATATGGTGTGCTTGAAAGTAATGCTTCAGCTTTCTGGATGCCATGCCCACTGCATAAATGATCTTCTCTATCTCTGTGTAATTCCATTTGGAAACTCCCAACGACTTAGATACGAAGTATATGGGGCTTTGCTTCTTCTGATTCTCCATGTCCATCTCTTGTGCCAAGACTGCACTTATTGTGGTCTTTGATGCTACCACATACAACAAAAGATCAGCCTTCAGTGATAGTAGAGACAATGTTGTCAACTTCGTGAGGTAGGCCTTCAATTCTTCAAATGCTTCTTGCTGCTTCTAACCCTAGTGAAAAGGTTTTGTACCTCTCAAAACTTGAACGAATGGCAAATTCCTTTCTGCTGACCTTGAAATGAATCTGTTTAACATAGCTAATCTTCCTGTCAATTTTTGAGCCCATCTTCGGCTCGCTGGAGGTTGCATTCTAACTATTACATCAATCTTTGATGGATTTGCTTCAATCCCTCTACTGGATACTGAACACCCCAGAAATTTTCCTTTGGTAAATGCAAAGACACAGTTCTCTGGGTTGAGTTTTAGACTGGCCTTTCTAAAATTCTGAAAGGTTTCCTTGAAGTCTTCGATGTGATGTTCTTGCTTGTCACTTTTGACGATGATATCATCGACATAAGTAAGAATATTTCTGCCAAGTTGGCCATTCACTACTGCCAAAGTCATTCTACTGAAACTTCCCCCTGCATTCTTTAGCCCCTCTGGCATTCTTAGATAACAATATGTTCTGAATGGAGTTAAGAAGCTTGTCTTCAGTTCATCTTCTTTCCTCATCTAGATTTGGTGATAGCCAGAGTAACAATCCAGCAAACTCATCATCTCCGACCCTGCGGCTACATCCACCAGAGTATGAATTCTTGGCAGTGGAAACTCATCCTTGGGGCATGCTTTGTTAAGATCTGTGAAGTCTATGCACATTCTCCATTTTCCGTTGTGCTTCTTAACCATGACCACATTCACCAACCACTCTGGATAATCTATCTCGCGAATAACCACGGCTTGAAGCAATCTAGTTACTTCAGCTTTAGCCCCTTCGGCTCTCTCTTCAGACATCTTTCTCAAGCGCTACTTTCTTAGTTTCACTTAAGGATCAATGTTGAGCTTGTGTTCTATTATGTCTCTATTTGCTCCGCATAGTTCTTGTGCTGACCAAGCGAAGGCATCTTTGTTAGAGTTAAGAAAACCAAGGAGCTTCTTGTGCTGAGCGTCGTCTAGTTGGCCACTGAGCTTTACTGTCTGCTCTGGGTTGTTTTCATCTAATGGTATTGTTTTCACTTCATTTGCAGCTTGTGCTTTTCCTTTCATTGGTAATTCCTTGATATTATCAATGTTGCTCTAGCTTTTTTCGATACTGTGAATATTCTTGTTGCCTGGGGTGATGTTTCTCTCTACTCTTCGAGCATCCTCTTGACTCCTATGTTGCAGTTTCTAGGAGGTTTCTGTTGATCTTCATTTGATCAAATGCTTTTGCAAAGATGATATCTGCTGAGCTTCCATTATCAATGAGAACATCATGGATGAGAAAACCACTAACATTTCCTGAGATAACCATTGCGTCATTGTGTGGGTATTGCTTGAGTCGAATATGCGACCATCTAGTCTTGACATGAGCACCTTATACTCCAATATGATTCACTCTTTTTTCATGCTCTTTCTTTTGCTTCTTGGATTGCCTTTCATCATTCGATCCTCCTAAGATGGCGAAGATGTGGTTCGAAGCTGGGATGATGTTGTTGACTGTTGCCCTGTCTGTTGTGCTTTCCTCCACGGCCTGAGCAGCTTCGTGTTGAATCTTCGGAGGAGGAGGTGTGGGAGGGGGTAGTTGATTCACAGTATGAACTTATGCTGAGCTCCAATGATTTTGCTGAGGCTGAATGTATTGTCATGGATGTGAGAACTGTTGTTGAAGTAGCACGGGGTGCATGGACGAAGTCCCATAATTCACTGGGCAATAGGCTTCAGGGATCCACTTCGACTAGGGTACTGGGTAATTGTGATTGATTTCTTTTGGCTTGGATGGTTGAATATTATTTGATTCTGATATTTCTTTATGCTTCTGGATGGTGAAGTCACAATACTTTGTGGTGTGTCCTTTGTCTTCTCCATAGAAGACACAATATAGTTTCCTTTGACTGCCAAACTGATTTGATCTTCCACCATGAAAGTGTGGTCCTCTTCCTCCTATCTGATTGTATCCACCTCTGAATCGATTCTGTTGATCTCTATTGTTCGAAAACTCTTCGTTTGAAGAGGTTCTGCTATTTTCTATGTTGAATATCTCTAAGTTGTGACTGCCATTGTATCGATTCTGATTGCCTCTGTTGTCTCTTTGAAAGTTTCTGTTATAGCCTTTGTTGTTATTATGTTCTCGTTGCCGATGACAAAAGTCTATGTCCAACCTGATGTATTCTTCCAACTTGGAGAACAACTCAATGACTGTCTTTGGTGTCTTTTGTGCTAGTCTCTGAGCACATGGGCCTATACGAAGCCCCTTGATTGCTGCTTCAATAACCACTTCGTCAGGAACATTGGGTGCTTATGCCTTGCATTGTATAAATCTTCGAAAGTATGTTTGCAAAGGTTCTCCGGGCTGCTGTATGCACTTGAACAAATCTTGAGCTGTGCAGGTTTGAGTGTGAAACCCCTGGAAATTGGCCAAGAGAGCTTCCCGAAGCTGATCCCAACAATATATAGATCTAGGCTGCAGCGACATATACTATGTATGTGCCATGCCTCTGACTGCCATCACGAAGGACTTTGCTAAGACTGAAGTATTGCCTTCGAAAGCGGCAATAGTAGCTTCATAGATCAGAAGAAACTGCTTCAGATCAGATTGACCATCGTATGATGGAAGCTGAGTTGGTTTGTACCCCGCGGGCCATGGTGTTTGTTGTAGGCATCTTGCCAGTGGAGATGTGCTATCAAAGATATCGGAGATTGTTTGAGGCTCAGCTTGCTGTTTGGTGTATGTTGGCGCTCCTTAGAGCCCTAATTTACGTACCGCAAGCGCACGGATCGTGGTAGCTTTTCCCTTAGAGTACTCCCCCAAGGTTTATCAATCCGTGGATAGAAAGCGAACCGACTAGAGTTTACCATCTAATCTATCGAACCTATCCTAAACATGAAGCGAAGATTGCATATAAACTGAACACTTGATAGATATGAATGAAGCATAAGTGTTCATCACACCCACAACCGTAGATGAGATAACACAACCAAGGAGCTAGGGCCTATCGTCTCTAGGTACAGTTCTAGTCAAAAAGGTGATCAAAACATAGATTGCATCTCAACTAAAGGTACACGGAGTCATCTCTCAGAAAGGCGGCTCGCAAGCGGCCTACTTTCCCAAGGTCACCGGTGCGAGGTGCGTGTCAATGCCTAAGGTTTCCCAAAGCTTTACCCCAAACGCCCACCAAGTGCTCTTACTCGAAGCTCCTCCTCTTGGTGGCCACGCAACGACTCCCATGGTACTCGCCATCGATCCTATTCCACATTGTCGGTACCTCTGGACTAGGGTACCCCCTCTTGCTGTGTCAAGACTCGTGTGGTTATCCGTTACTACGCCCAAAGGAGCTAAGCAGCCAGACCCCTGGGGTCCGACTCCATCTCACCGGACCAGCGGTCCCGGACCCGCATCCCGCTTGGGGGCGGGTCCGGTGTCACCACGTGTCCCGGAGAAGGGAGCACTCAGCCAAAACAGCTGGGGGCCCCGGACCTCCCACAGGATCCCGGACCCCCATACACTATCCGGACCCCTCAGCAGGGAGGGAACAGACACCCCGCCTGAGGGGGTTCGGAGCCGCCACGTGTCCGCAGGTGCGGGAACGCGTGCGGCTGCCAAGCTTCCTCTGGAAGACTTGCTCACCTACCACATTCAGTGTAGGTTGCCAGACTGTACTGTTGGTCGCGCGTTACCAAGGTGCACAGTACAGCCGCTGGCGCCACTCACGCCACGCGTGTCAGTCTGCTACGCCAGTTAGACATGACAACTCGGCGACGGAGTTTGATCTCCAGGAATGGCAAGCAGATCCAACCCATACCCTATGGGTGTCTCGGATCCATTTCCAGCGGGACGCGCGATCTCGTTCGGGAGCCTCGAGTTCAGGACAACCGGCAACGGTTACCACATGCAGCTCCTCTCCTCCGAACGCAACCTCATCGCTCCGACTTCGCCAGCCCGGCGCAACAGGCGCTCGGGTCAGCATTCACGACAAGCACGCATGGAGCGGCGTAGTGCGGCACGCCACGGCTCCCCCACGTGGGTTGAGGCTGGCATGCCGCAACTCAGCATCGAGGCGAACGATGCTACCATTCCGCCATCACGTGCTTCGGCATCATCGGTGCCAGCACCGTCATCTGCAGCGGCGCTAGTGCCTCCCAGGGTGGGCTCGACCTCGCCTTCGCCCTTCCCCTTCGGGATGCGCAACGCTGCCACCCACGTCTCGTCAACCGTCGCTGACTTCTTCGAGCATGAGGATACGCCGGGTCATCATCTTCAGCCGATCCGCAGCCTCAGCGCGTCGTCCCCTGACGAACCCTACCCCGAGACGGCGAGCTCGATCGCCGACGACGTCGACTTCTTCATGAACAACTTCACGGCCAAGGAGGCCGAGGACTACTCCGGGGTCCGCGACCCCGACGCTCTCCGCGCGTTCCAGCTGGCGACGGCCTACTGCCTCACCTGCTCCGAAGACTCCAGCGGGGGGGATTTCGATCCTTCCAGGGAATGCTTCGTGGCGGACCTCGCGGACGAGCAAGACGACAATGCTCCAGCCAACGACGAGGACGGCGGGGCGGACGTACGGGCAAAGCAACCGGTGGTCCCGCCTGCAGCCCCTTCCTCGTCAAGTTCAGCAGCGCGACAAGCCCAGCTGGCGCAGCTCAAAGAGCTTCAGGCCAAGCTCAACGAGCAGCGTCAACAAACCCAGGAGCTACGCGCCGCACTCGAGCAGCAGCATGCCGTGCCTGGTGCACACGCCCGGGCGGCGGGACGCGTTGCCCGGGAGCGCATCCTGGCCGACGACAACGCCGACAAATCTCCGGAACTGCAAACAGCTGGCGAGAAACTCGTCGCTGCGGCCTATCTACTTCAAGCTATGCCTGAGCCATCGACACCTTCGGGTCGTAACCTGCGCCGCGAGGCACAGGAACTCATCGAGCAAGCTGCCGTGCAGCAGGCCGAGAGTTCTGCGTCTCGCATGCGCTCGAAGGCCCCGGAGCAGTGCGATGGGACTGCGCACCAAGACTGTGAGGTTTCTGTGCACACTCCCCCAGCTGGGAAGGGCAAGGCAGCCGTAGCACCCGGCGCGAGGGCACCCTCGGTACACGAGCGCGTCGGAAGAGTTCCCGTAAGGGAGCGAATCCGCGACACTCGAGGGCACGCTGGCGACGGCGATGCCCGCAACGTCATCAACGGCAGGAGGTACACCCCTCGACGGGGTGGACGTTTCAACCCTGAGCACGACAGGGGTGAGTCACCGGAGCCTCCGGGCACCCGGGTGTTCAGCCGGGAGATCCGGACCGCGCCTTTTCCCCCGCGCTTCCGACAACCCAACACCCTCGTCAAGTACTCGGGCGAGACTGATCCTGCAGTCTGGCTCAACGACTACCGCCTAGCGTGCCAGCTAGGCGGAGCGACGGAAGACGCGGTCATCATCCGCAACCTTCCTCTTCATCTTGCTGACGCCACACGAACGTGGCTCGAGCACTTGCCTGCGGATCAGATCTACAGCTGGGCCGACTTGGTCCATATCTTCGTGGGCAATTTCCAGGGCACGTACGTGCGCCCTGGGAACTCCTGGGACCTCAAAGGGTGTCGCCAGAAGCCCCGCGAGTCCCTGCGTGACTACGTGCGACGCTTCTCCAAGCAGTGCACCGAGCTCCCCAGCGTCACCCATGTTGTGGTCATCAACGCTTTCCTCGAGGGTACGACGTGCAGGAACTTGGTGCACGAGCTTGCGAGAAGCCGACCCGTTAGCACCAATGAGTTGTTCGACGCTGCCACCAACTACGCCGCCGGTGAGGAGGCAGTTGGTGCCATCTTCGACGACAAATCGAGCAAGCGCAAGGACGATGCGCCCGCGGAGGGCGGCAACGTCAAGCTCAACGCCCCCGCCAAGAAACAGAAGCGGGGGAGGAAGGGAAAGAAGCCGGCCCCACCGAACCAGCGCGGGTCAGGGCAGGCAGAGGACTCCGAGGAGGCCTTCGCAGCCGCCCCAGACCGCAAAGGACCTCGAGGCCCCCCTCGAGGCGGTGGTGGCCAGTTCGACGACATGCTTAAGAAGCCGTGCCCTTACCACAAGGGCCCGGTCAACCATACCCTCGAGCAGTGCGAGATGCTCAAGAAATACTACAACCGCGTCGCGCATCGCAATGAAGACAAGAAGAAGGATGCTGGCAACAAAGGTGGGGATGACGAGTTCCCCCTAGTGGAGAACGCCTTCTTCATCTTTGGAGGAACGACGACGAATATGACTTCACGGCATCGCAAGCGTGAGCGCCGCGAAGTCTTTTCCGTCACCAAGGCCACGCCATCCTACCTCGACTGGTCGAAGGACACCATTGCCTTTGGCCGCGAGGACCACCCCGACTACGTCCCACACCCGGGACGGTATCCGCTCGTTGTCGACCCCATCATCGGCAACACCCGCTTCTCCAAGGTGCTCATGGACGGAGGCAGCAGCCTCAACATCATGTACGCCCCCACCTTGGAGCTCATGGGGATCAGACTGGACAAGCTACGCCCCAGCAAGTCGCCATTCCACGGCGTCGCACCGGGGAAGCGGGTCCAACCCCTCGGCCAGATCGATCTGCCTGTGTGCTTCGGCACGGCAGCCAACTTCCGCAAGGAGGTACTCACCTTTGAGGTGGTGGGGTTTCGAGGATCCTACCATGCCATCCTCGGTCGTCCTTGCTACGCCAAGTTCATGGCCGTCCCCAACTACACCTACCTCAAGCTCAAAATGCCGGGACCAAAGGGCGTCATCACCATCGGCTCTTCGTTCGAGCACGCCTACGAGTGCGACGTCGAGTGCGTTGAGCGCACGGAAGCTCAAGCGGAAGACGAGGCCCTCGCAGCCACCCTCGACAAAATGGCAAGCGAGGCCTTGGATTCCACGCACCGACATGCCGGGAGCTTCGAACCCGCCGAGGGTATCAAGAAGGTGCCCCTCGACCCGAGCCACTCCGACGACAAGGCGTTGCAGATCAGCTCCACCCTCGACGACAAATAGGAAGTGGTGCTCGTCGATTTCCTCCACGCCAACGCAGATATCTTTGCGTGGAGCCCCTCGGACATGCCTGGCATACCAAGGGAGGTCGCCGAGCACTCTCTTGATGTCCGACCCAACTCCAAGCCGGTGAAGCAACGCCTACGACGCTTCGACGAGCTCAAGCGCCGGGCGATCGGCGAGGAGTTGCAGAAACTTCTGGCGGCCGGATTCATCAAAGAGGTATTCCATCCCGAGTGGCTCGCTAATCCAGTATTAGTAAAGAAAAAGAGTGGAAGCTGGAGGATGTGTGTGGATTACACTAGTCTAAATAAGACATGTCCGAAGGTTCCCTTTCCTTTGCCACGAATCGATCAGATTGTAGATACTACTGCGGGATGTGAGCTCTTATCCTTTCTTGATGCTTACTCCGGTTACCACCAAATCAAGATGAAAGAGTCCGACCAGCTCGCGACTTCTTTTATCACACCTTTCGGCATGTACTGCTACGTTACGATGCCCTTTGGCCTCAGAAACGCCGGAGCCACCTATCAGCGGTGTATGCTCCACGTTTTCGGAGACCAGCTCGGGCGGAGCGTAGAGGCATATGTCGATGACATCGTTGTCAAAACCAGGAAGGCGGACGACCTGGTTGCTGATCTCAAGATCGCATTCGATTGCCTACGAGCCAAAGGGGTAAAACTTAACCCCAAGAAGTGCGTGTTCGGGGTGCCTCGAGGCATGCTCTTGGGCTTCATTGTCTCCCAGCGGGGCATCGAACCCAACCCTGACAAAGTCTCGGCCATCACTCGGATGGGACCAATCCGAGACCTAAAGGGGGTACAGAGGGTCATGGGATGCCTAGCGTCCCTTAGCCGTTTTATCTCGCGTCTCGGCGAGAAAGGCTTACCCCTGTATCGACTCTTGAGGAAAACTGAGCGCTTCACGTGGACCCCCGAAGCTCAAGAGGCCCTCGAAAGGCTGAAGGCATCGCTCACCCGTGCTCCCGTTCTTACACCACCTACGGACGGCGAGCCCCTCTATCTATACGTGGCCGCAACGACCCAAGTGGTCAGCGCGGTGATCGTTGTGGAACGACAAGAGGAGGGTCAAGCCCTGCCCGTCCAGAGGCCGGTGTACTATATCAGCGAGGTATTGTCTGAAACCAAGACACGCTATCCACAGATTCAGAAGCTGCTTTATGCAGTAGTATTGGCTCGACGCAAGCTGCGTCACTACTTCGAGGCCCACCCTGTCACCGTGGTCTCGTCTTTCCCCTTGGGAGAGATAGCCCGCAACCGGGAAGCCGAGGGCAGAATCGCCAAATAGTCTGTGGAGCTGATGGGAGAGACACTCACCTACGCCCCCCGCAAGGCAATTAAGTCCCAAATCTTGGCCGATTTCGTGGCTGAATGGACGGACATTCAGCTACCCCCATCACAAATCCGGGGCGAATGCTAGACTATGTACTTCGACGGGTCGGTGATGAAAACTGGAGCCGGAGCCGGCCTCCTCTTCATCTCACCTCTCGGAGAACACATGCGGTATGTGATCCGCTTGCATTTCCCTGCTTCGAACAATATGGCGGAGTATGAGGCCCTCCTCGGTGGCCTCCGCATCGCCATCGAGCTCGGCGTCAAACGCCTCGATGCGCGCGGTGACTCTCAGCTCGTCGTCGACCAAGTAATGAAGGAGTCCAGCTGTCACGACCCGAAGATGGAGGCGTATTGCAACGCAGTACGCCGCCTCGAGGACAAATTCGACGGCCTCGAGCTCAATCACGTCCCACGCAAGTACAACGAGGATGCGGACGAACTGGCCAAGATAGCCTCGGGGCGGACCACCGTCCCCCCGAACATCTTCGCTCACGACATCCCCAGGCCCTCCGTCGAGTTCAAGCAACCGACGGAGTCAGGCCCCTCGTCCGCCGGGCCCTCCGGCGGGAACCCCCCGGCGGACGAGGTCGGGCCCATGGATACTGACTTCGGGACAACCTCTGCGGACGAGGCCGAAGCGATGGAAGTTGACGAGGCCCCCGCTTCGCGAGACTGGCGCGTTCAGTACCTCGACTGGATGGTTCGAGGGGTCCTACCCTCGGACCGCGCTCAGGCGCGACGCCTTGCCAGGCGGGCCAAGTCCTTCGTTCTAATCGACAACGGGCTACACAAGCGCAGCCCCTCGGGTGTCCTGCAACGATGCATTCCCATCCCCGAGGGCAAGGAGCTGATCTGCGACATCCACGCTGGCATCTGCGGCCACCATGCCGCGCCACGCACCCTCGTGGGTAACGCGTTTCGGCAAGGCTTTTATTGGCCCACCGCGGTCGCCGACGCCACTGACGTCGTGCGGACTTGCGAGGGATGCCAGTTCTACGCCCGAAAAACACACCTCCCGGCCCATGCTTTGCAGACCATCCCCATCACGTGGCCGTTCGCCGTGTGGGGGTTGGACCTCGTCGATCAATTGAAGAGGGCGCCCGGGGGCTTCACCCACTTGCTGGTGGCGGTCGACAAGTTCTCCAAATGGATCGAGGCTCGACCCATCGGTAAGATCAAATCCGAGCAAGCAGTCCAATTCTTCACCGACATCGTCTTCAGGTTCGGGGTCCCGAACTCGATTATCACCGACAATGGCACCCAGTTCACGGGCAAGAAGTTCTTGACGTTCTGCGACAGCTTCCACATACGTGTGGACTGGTCAGCTGTGGCACATCCACAGACGAACGGGCAAGTGGAGCGTGCCAATGGCATGATCCTCCAAGGACTAAAACCGAGGATCTTCAACAAACTGAACAAGTTCGGCCGAAGGTGGCTCATAGAGCTACCCTCGGTCATCTGGAGCCTCAGGACGACCCCGAGCAGAGCTACGGGTTTCTCTCCGTTCTTCCTCGTCTATGGCGCCGAGGCCATCCTCCCCACCGACTTGGAATACGGATCGCCGAGGCTTAAGGCATATCAAGAACAACAAAACCAGCGAGCTCGCGAAGACTCGCTAGACCAAGTGGACGAGGCTCGAGATGTGGCACTCCTGCATTCTGCGTGCTACCAGCAGTCCCTACGAAGGTACCAAGCGCAGAGAGTCCGGCGCCGAGATCTCAACGAAGGGGACTTGGTGCTGAGGCTTCGACAGGACAACAGGAGCCGCCACAAGCTCTCGCCCCCATGGGAAGGACCGTACATAATCGCCGAGGTGCTCAAGCCCGGCACGTACAAGCTGGCAAACGAGAATGGCGAAGTCCTCGCCAACGCTTGGAATATACAACAGCTACGTCATTTCTATCCTTAAGCATTTCAAGCTATTTCTATATTGTTCGTAATCGCATTTTCAATTTCCCGAAATAATAAGGAAGCACCCTTCACTTATCACTTTTTGGGAACCTTCCCGACCCTCGAGGGCTCGGGCGCGCACGAACATTGAGGTACGCTCGGCTTTACCCTCGGCAAAGCCGAGCCCCCCTCGGGGGCTACTACGGGGGGAACCCCGAACGTCCCCAAAAAGTCGCCAATGTTTTTTCGAAATATTTCCGTCTCGACCCAAAGCTTCTCGTATCCTTGGAAAAAACGGACGCGAGGCGTAAGCAACTACGGTACGGGGCTGGCCGAGTTGTGGGGCCGCCTACGCCTCCGGGATACGGCACCCCCCTCACCACCCTACGCCTACGTTGCTTATGAACGCGAAACTTCCTCGCAGATGTTTATCTAAGTCGCATACGAAGAACACGGAAATAAAGTAAAGGAACACAGGCTCGATCATACAAGGCCTCGACGGGCCACAGATTCAAATTACGAAAACAAATCTCTTATATTCATAAGGTTCGATTACAAGGCACGACTATGATAAACACTAATCTATCTACAATGGGCTTCGAGGCCCAACCTTCCTACAGGCTACCATCCCCCCCTCGCGGGCCCTCAGGGGCGTCGAACTCGGCGATAGGAGGGATGTCCGCTTCAAGCTTCTCGGCAAGAACGGTGGCGAACTCCTCTGCGGCTGCATCGGCTTCGTCCATGATGACTGACGCGGCGTCCGCATCCGCATCATCGGGAACAACATACCCCGACGACACCCTCTGGAGATCCATGAGGTAGTGTGTCGAGGCCACGGCGAGAGCCCGCAGGACACCAAGGCGGAAGGTGCTCTTGGCGTGTTCGGCTATCCGGCCACCTAGCGCGCGTAGGCGGCTGATCACCGAACTACCTGAGACGGTACCCTGCCCCTCGAGCTCTTGACACACACTCACGGCGGTCTGCTCTAGCTCCGCAAGCTCCATCTGTGCCGCCGTGAGCGCGGTATGGACCGCTTCCTTCGCCGTGGTCTCGTCCGCCACCTTCTGCCTCAGCTCTAAGCAAAGGAAATCAACGTCAACTACGAAAGGTAACAAATCAACGAAAAATCGAAGGTACTCACCCGCCATGTTCTTCTGCGCTTCCTCCCTCTGGATACGGGCGGCCTCTTCGAGCGAGGACAAGGAGGCTTCCTTTTCTCTAAGGACGGCCCCCATGTTCTGAAGGGCCACCTCCTTCCCCTCGAGGGTCTCGCCCTTTTCCCGGAGCGCCCCTGTGAGCGCGACCACGGCCACCTCTTTATGGAGGAGCTCGCCCTTCTGCTGCTCGAGCGCCGCACTGAGGCGCTGCAGCTCGGCGCTCTGCCCCTCCGCCTCGCGAGCCCTCTCCTCGAGCGCCGTCCGAAGGCGCTGCAGCTCGGCAGCTTGTGCCTCGGCCTCTTGGGCCTTCTCCTCCGCTGCCGCCCTCTGGACATCCCGCTCACCAGCAACCCGCGCCAGCTCCTCCTCCAGTGCCCGCTGATGCGCTCCCAGATCGGCCATTTTTGTGTTGGCATCGATGTTTTTGAGCACCAGCTCGGCATTGTGTTGCCCGAGCTGGCTCATCTGGGAGTACAGCCGGTTCATCTCGGCGCTCTTCTCGCGCGAGATTTCCCTCAGCTGCTGCAAAGGGGGACGGCGTGGGTGAAGACGCGCGAAAAGTTAAAGCCAATCTGAAGCAATTTCCGGGGGGAGATACTTACCTGGCTGACCTGGTAATCTGCATTCTGATGAAGCTGATAGGCGCGGTCGAGGGCCTGCAAGATCTCACGCCCAACGCCCATCTGCTTGTTCTAGGCCTCCTCCTCCTCCTGCTCCTTGCGAAGGAACTTCGAGGGGACACCGGACGGGACGATCACCCCGTGGTGGCTCCCCTCGGACGCCCCCGCTTAGAGCATGCCCACACTGCCCGACGCAAACTCGACGATGTGTGCGGCGGCGCTCGCCGCAGCAGCGGGGTCGATATCCATCGAATCCCCGTACTCCCCGCTGCTGTCCGGCAGCTCCACCACCGCCGTCGCGCCCTCCTGCGCCGTTGGCACGGGCACTATTGCGACGGTACCCTCGTCCCGGGCCTCGGTGGGCTCCGAGATGGGGGCTCCTTCTACCCCTGGCGCCTCTTGCGCCATGTCCTCTGTGAGGCCCTCGGCCCTCGAGGGCTCGAACACGAGGGCCTCCTCGGCTGCTTGACTAGCAGGGCGCTCCTGCGCGTCCTCGCCAGTTTCTCCTTCTGTGACCTGTCGGGCGGCGCTGTCCGCATCGCCCTGACCGGCCGCAACCCCAATGGCCGCTTGGGCGACGCCACCGGCACCGCCCTGGCCGGTCTCCTCGGCGTCGGCCGCCTGAGCAGCCGCTTCTGCGCCACTCTGGCTGGCGTCGCCCTCTTCTTGTGCCCGGGCTTGCTGCGCCGCCTGGGCCCCTCGGGCCATGGCCTCCCGTAGCCTAGCGGCCGCCGCCTCGAGATCCACGGCGGGCTGCGGCTGCGGCGCTGTGTGCGGAGTGCTGCGAGACCCGGTCTTCAGAGCCTTGGTCGGGGCAAGCCGCACTACATCCTTTGGAACGGCCCCGGGGCTGGAAATCAAAAGACGCAAGTTGAGCAGGATCGAGAAATTTACCAAATACATAACAAAAAACGGAATCTAAAATGCTTACCCAGATCGAGCACTCATACTCCGCTTCCTCGTGGCGGTCTTCCGGACTCGGGGCATCGAGCTGTCCCTCGAAGGCTGCCCCGAAGCCGCCCCCCTCGTGTCAGCCCGGTCCCTCGAGGCTGCCAGCGCGGACGACTCCTCTCCCGCCGCAGCCTCGTGGCCATGGATTAGCACTTGGGGCGCAGGCGACTCCTCGCCGGCCGCCGGCAAGGATGACCCCCGCGCCACACCCTCAAGAGAGAGGTTCGCCAACGACCCCCCTGCGGCCCTCGGCTCCTCTGGCGCCACGGTCGCTTCCTCTTCTTCGTCCCACAGGTAGAACGGTGGGGGGCTCGCGCCCTCCCCGTCCCCCCTCGGAACGTGGTCCTCGGCGTCCGAGGCCTCCTCCTCATCCTCCTCCGAGGACTCGGGTGTGGCGGGCTGTGCCTTCCCCTCCGCGCGAGCGAGCTTGCACGCCTTGTCGTGCCTCGCCTTTCTCTTCCTTTTCCTTTCGACCTTCGCCTCCGTCGCGTCCTTCCGCCTCTTCATCTTCTCCTCGTGGAGGCGATTGATCAGGCGCTGCTCTGGGACCGGGGGCCTCGAGGCGCCGCACCTCAACCCCTGTAAAACACGCCCGAAGAGGGGGTCAGGAAAAGGGGAACTACACGACGCACGACGAGTTCGAAGCCAAAACTTACCAAGGAAATATACCCCGGCTCGGGGCGCATCTTGATCCTCCAAAGATCCGCGGGATCTTGGGGAAACTCCGCCACCGTGTACTTAGCCCTCCGGGCGGCGTTGGTGTGGGAGAGAAGCTTGCTCGACATCCTTGAGCCTTCGACCTTGCTCCTGGGGGTGAGCTCGTAAATCGGCAGGGCCCTCTCCACAAGGGGGATCACCCTCTGCCGGTGAAAATTCGCGATGACGGCCGCCGCTGTCAGCCCCTTCCTTGCCAAGCGCGCCAGCGCGTCAGTAAGGACCGCGAGCCTGGCTTGTTGCGCTGGAGGCGACACCCCCCAGTCCCACTTCGGTGGTCGCTCCCGGAGAACTTTGTTGGTGAACTCCGGAAGTGCGCCCTTATGGTTCCGGAGGTAGAACCACCCTCGGCTCCACCCGGAGTTGTTCGTCATCATCTTACTTGTGATGTAAAAGTTCCTCCGGGTCGGGCGGACGTGGAACGTCAGGCCGCCGGCGCGCGCGTACCGCCTCGGCTGGTTCCGCGCGTTCTCGACGAAGAGCTCGCCGCGGAACAGATGAACCCAGAGGTCCCAGTGGACCTCGATGCCGAGGTACCCCTCGCAGACGGCGACGAAGACCGCCGCCTGCGAGATGGAGTTGGGGCAGAAATTATGCAGCTCCACCTCGTAGTAGTCGCATAAGGCCCGCATGAACCTGCTGACGGGAACGCCGAAGCCTCGCTCGTGGAGGTGCACGAAGCTCACGACATAGCCTTGCGGGGGCTTCGGCTCGGTCTCGTCCGGGCGCGGGGAAATCCACGCCGGCGCCCCCAAGTCCGGGTTCCGTGGCAGCAGCCTGTCGGCGACCAGCTGCTCCAGCACCGCCACGGTGGCGGAGGACTTCCCCCATGGCAAGGGCTCCTGGATGTCCGACATCTCTGAGAGTTGAGGGGGGGTGGAAAAGGGAAGGCTCCGAAATGGCTAAGTCTCTCTCTCCCTCTTTCTCCTTTCTCCTTCTCGCTCTTGGCTATGGGTTCAGGAAGCAACGAAGGCGGGGAAGGCGAAGCTGGATGGAGGCAAATGGCCAGGTGAACCCAAAACACCCCTTTTCTCTTCATATTTATTTACCACGGGGGGCGCACCCACAGCCACGGCCCAAATCTACCGCATTCAGTGCGGTAGATTTTGCTATCACTGACGGGTGGGCCCCACGACCGCGGAGTCTCCCACGCACGCACGCAGCGATAAATGAGGCACAATAACCGGCGGGCGCGGCGCGACTGTTGCGCTATCCCATCCATCAGCCGCCGCCCACGCCGCTTCGTCTGCCCGAGGCTGTCGCCTGAAAAGGCGCGCCCACACCGTGCCGCACAAATCGGGCCACGCGGCCCGCTACCGGCGGAAGACCCGCGCACACACATGGCTCAGGACTCTGCGACGTTTTCAGATCACGACGGAATATTCCTTCATGGGGTCTCTTTTACCCTCGAAGGAATTGTATTTCGAGGCCTTACTGATCAGGGGGTCGAAGCCTGGCCCTTCAGGGGGTTCGACAGGCACCCCAGATCACCAGAGTCAGGGACTGCTGGATGTGCCGTACAAGCTACCCTCGAACGCGGAGTTCGAGACATCCTACGCAGTGTTCAAGGCCAGTAGAGGGTGCCTAGAAGGGGGATCCCATCGAGGGAGAGCATCGAGCCCTCGAACCCTATCGAATGGGTTCGAGCCCTGCCTAGCGAACCCTCGCGAGCGCTTTATGAGACGTGTCTACGGACCACGAGCCGACCCCTATCGAACGGGGCACGGATGTCCGCTTGAACAACCCGCTAAAAGCTCACTGAAGCAGCCATAGCTCGCGGCCCGGGCATGGGTAGCATGGTGCGCTTTACCCCTCCTCCCTGCGAAAGGGCGACGAGGGTCGTAATCGAAGTCGAGGGTTCCCCCGAACGCCTTCACACGGGCCTGGGCTCGGGGGCTCCTCGCACACCATGGTTCGAAACCACACCCTCGAATAAATCGACAACCGTCACTTATGAAGATCCACGTGTAAACCGAACCCACCGCTATTAGCGTACGTTCCCTTAACGGCCAAGCTGAACACCGGATCGCTGTACCAGCACTAAGAATGCCGAGGCCGGCTGAAAGAGTGCCGAGGCCGGCTGAAAAAGACGCTGGACGGCCATCCCAGTAAAGCTGCTCAGCGGGACAAACGTTTATAGCCCTTGGACGAGCACAATCTCTCCTCCAAGGCCTCGGGGGCTACACCCGCGGGTGTGCTGACGCGCCCCCGCGAAGATGACTTCACACATATTCGAGGGTCGAGACTCTATGTACACCCCTATACCCTCGGGGATCCTCCCCGCAGAGAAGAAAGGGAACTTCATTGCTCAATGCCGATAAAGGTTACAAAGGGTCACCGGCGCGGAGCCATCGAAAGATACAAACACGTTGCCACCTACGTGGCAATTTTCCCTGTCTTGGGGAAAAGCGCGCGATGAAGAAAGGCACCGAGCCCCTAGCTGACGCAACAGCGAGGCTGCTAGGGATGCGAGGACCAGCCCCCAGACCGCGCGGGTCCAGCGGGATGCTTTCCTCGCAAGCCTTCTTCTAGCGTCTTCTCCACCGAAGACCACGCGGGGGGTCGAGCTGGCGGACAGCACCCTCCGCACCGTCTCCCCGAGAGCAACCTTGTCGCCGGGGGGACGATGCGAAAAACGCCTGCCGGACCTGGCACCAGCGCCACGGGCAGGCACGTCCATCCCCCTTCAGGCTAGGGGACATCGCAGAAGCACGACCCCACGGGCCCAATGCTCTTCTGCTGATCCCACTGAGCCTGGGGGATGGAGCGCACGCCCACTCCGGTCTTCCCCTGCCGCTCGCAAGCATTCTTCTAGCACCAAAGGTCTAAAAGACCTAGACCACCCCATCTGGGGGTCGGTCACGAAAAGGCAAAGGAAACATTACAAAATTTAGGCAATGCTGGAAGAAAGAGTTAGGAGGCTGGAGAAGAAGGGGAAACCCCACGACCTCTATTTATAGCTGTGCCGGGCACCAAGCTCCAAGCTTGTCGGAAAGCAGAGGCTTGTGTCGCCCGTGACGACACGACACTCCACAGGCAAAAGATGCCCTCGGTCACCACGCCGAGACGCGACCGGACGAAATAAAGCGGAGCTGAGCCCCTGGAAGCTGAGCGGCGCAGCATCGGCTCAGGCCGACCGCTCTCGAACGGCGCGCCACAAAGCAACCCGGGAAGCCAGGGCCTAGGCCCTGAAGCACGGGACAGCGCGACAAAGGCACCAGCTGCAGAGCAGCAGGCGCCCTCGTCGCCCTGGCCCCCCCCCCCCCCCCTCATCACGCGGACACGTCTTGTCCTTCAAACAAACAAATAAAGAGGCGCGCGCCTCGAAGTACACCACGGGCGTACTATCCCAACCGGCGTATTGTCACACCCGCCGGGCCCGCGCTCAGGTGCGCCCAGCAGGTGCACGCCTTTGACTGGACACGTCAAAAGGGAAAAATCGCAGAAACACCCTTTGGCCGAATCCATCGACTCGACCAAAGCCTCGGGGGCTACTGTCGGGTGCCACAATTAGGGACACCCTAATTGGGGTACTAAGACCGCTTTTGAAAACACAAACACATGTTAAGGCAACTGGGCCCACGAAGGCCCCCAGCCTCCTTCCAAATCCGGAAGAAAGGAAAGGATTCAAAGAAGACCAGCATGTGGCCCATTCGCACCCCTCTCAGGCCCACCGAACAATCTCCGCCTCGCTCGAGGGTAGCGGATCTACCCTCGAGCGGGTCACTCATTTCCGCCTCGGTCGAGGGCTCCCCCCGGGACCCTCGACCGCGCAAACGCATCTCCGCCTCGCTCGAGGACAGCGGACCTACCCTCGAGCGGGTGGCCAATCTCCGCCTCGCTCGAGGACAGCGGACCTGCCCTCGAGCGGGTGGCCAATCTCCGCCTCGCTGGAGGACAGCGGACCTGCCCTCGAGCGGGTGGCCAATCTCCGCCTCGCTCGAAGCCGTCTCTCGGCACAAGGGACAAACGGCCCCGCCGCCCAACCGACCGCCGTACGAAGGCATTAAAAGCCAGCCACTCCGGCACGGCTCAAAGGACGGGCGGCGTCAGACTGCCACTCCCGCAGTGGATGTGACCGGCGTCCCGTCCACTGACCCCGGTCACCGCTCAGCCACTCCGGTCGCTGTAGCAACACTGTGGAGCATTCAATGTGGCACAAGACAAGTTGGCGCCGCCCCGTTACTGTTCTGCCGACACACACCATCCCGACCATCTCCCGCTGGGAAAGGGGTCTGGCGATGTCACGTGCCCTTCCAAGAGGAGCACTCTGCATGCACGGGCGAGACCCCGGACCTCCCTCTTGTGGGGTCCGGGACTTCCACGCGCTCCCGGACCTTCTAATGTGCACGCCCGCACTCCGACCAGGGGGTCCGGGACTGTCCCATACTATTACTATCACCCAGATACTGCAGGACGGCCGCTGCCATCTCCACTGGACCAAGGACGAAATCCAGGATGACAGCGACGTGCGCCGCCTTCCCACAGTACACTTCCTACAGTGTTCAACCACTGTACCCGCGATTCAAGGGAGAACGACGACTTCCGCTCCCCTACACTCATGTACACCGCCCCTCCTTACAACTATAAAAGGAGAGGGTGGGCTTCCTTTTGCGGGGGCGGATCCGATCTCTCCAATCCAAGGTTGGAAGCAGGCTCTCTGATTTTTCCTCAGAGAACTCTCAGCACTACTGAGCACTCAGAGTATGAATTCTTGGCAGTGGAAACTCATCCTTGGGGCATGCTTTGTTAAGATCTGTGAAGTCTATGCACATTCTCCATTTTCCGTTGTGCTTCTTAACCATGACCACATTCACCAACCACTCTGGATAATCTATCTCGCGAATAACCACGGCTTGAAGCAATCTAGTTACTTCAGCTTTAGCCCCTTCGGCTCTATCTTCAGACATCTTTCTCAAGTGCTACTTTCTTAGTTTCACTTAAGGATCAATGTTGAGCTTGTGTTCTATTATGTCTCTATTTGCTCCGCATAGTTCTTGTGCTGACCAAGCGAAGGCATCTTTGTTAGAGTTAAGAAAACCAAGGAGCTTCTTGTACTGAGCTTCGTCTAGTTGGCCACTGAGCTTTACTGTCTGCTCTGGGTTGTTTTCATCTAATGGTATTGTTTTCACTTCATTTGCAGCTTGTGCTTTTCCTTTCATTGGTAATTCCTTGATATTATCAATGTTGCTTTAGCTTTTTTCGATACTGTGAATATTCTTGTTGCCTGGGGTGATGTTTCTCTCTACTCTTCGAGCATCCTCTTGACTCCTATGTACTGTGATAACTCCCGAAGGCCCTAGCATTTTTATGCATAGATATCCAGAATGAACTATTGCTTCGAATGCATTCAAAGTTCCTCTTACGAAGATGGCATTGTATGGATAACCCATTTCCACCACATCAAAGGTGATGTGTTCTATTCCAGGGTTGTCCAAGGACCCAAAGGATACTGGCAATGTTATCATTCCAAGTGTTGATACTATTCTTCCTCTAAAGCCACATAAAGGATTTGTTGCAGTTTCTAGGAGGTTTCTGTTGATCTTCATTTGATCAAATGCTTTTGCAAAGATGATATCTGCTGAGCTTCCATTATCAATGAGAACATCATGGATGAGAAAACCACTAACATTTCCTGAGATAACCATTGCGTCATTGTGTGGGTATTGCTTGAGTCGAATATGCGACCATCTAGTCTTGACATGAGCACCTTATACTCCAATATGATTCACTCTTTTTTCATGCTCTTTCTTTTGCTTCTTGGATTGCCTTTCATCATTCGATCCTCCTAAGATGGCGAAGATGTGGTTCGAAGCTGGGATGATGTTGTTGACTGTTGCCCTGTCTGTTGTGCTTTCCTCCACGGCCTGAGCAGCTTCGTGTTGAATCTTCGGAGGAGGAGGTGTGGGAGGGGGTAGTTGATTCACAGTATGAACTTATGCTGAGCTCCAATGATTTTGCTGAGGCTGAATGTATTGTCATGGATGTGAGAACTGTTGTTGAAGTAGCACGGGGTGCATGGACGAAGTCCCATAATTCACTGGGCAATAGGCTTCAGGGATCCACTTCGACTAGGGTACTGGGTAATTGTGATTGATTTCTTTTGGCTTGGATGGTTGAATATTATTTGATTCTGATATTTCTTTATGCTTCTGGATGGTGAAGTCACAATACTTTGTGGTGTGTCCTTTGTCTTCTCCATAGAAGACACAATATAGTTTCCTTTGACTGCCAAACTGATTTGATCTTCCACCATGAAAGTGTGGTCCTCTTCCTCCTATCTGATTGTATCCACCTCTGAATCGATTCTGTTGATCTCTATTGTTCGAAAACTCTTCGTTTGAAGAGGTTCTGCTATTTTCTATGTTGAATATCTCTAAGTTGTGACTGCCATTGTATCGATTCTGATTGCCTCTGTTGTCTCTTTGAAAGTTTCTGTTATAGCCTTTGTTGTTATTATGTTCTCGTTGCCGATGACAAAAGTCTATGTCCAACCTGATGTATTCTTCCAACTTGGAGAACAACTCAATGACTGTCTTTGGTGTCTTTTGTGCTAGTCTCTGAGCACATGGGCCTATACGAAGCCCCTTGATTGCTGCTTCAATAACCACTTCGTCAGGAACATTGGGTGCTTATGCCTTGCATTGTATAAATCTTCGAAAGTATGTTTGCAAAGGTTCTCCGGGCTGCTGTATGCACTTGAACAAATCTTGAGCTGTGCAGGTTTGAGTGTGAAACCCCTGGAAATTGGCCAAGAGAGCTTCCCGAAGCTGATCCCAACAATATATAGATCTAGGCTGCAGCGACATATACTATGTATGTGCCATGCCTCTGACTGCCATCACGAAGGACTTTGCTAAGACTGAAGTATTGCCTTCGAAAGCGGCAATAGTAGCTTCATAGATCAGAAGAAACTGCTTCAGATCAGATTGACCATCGTATGATGGAAGCTGAGTTGGTTTGTACCCCGCCGGCCATGGTGTTTGTTGTAGGCATCTTGCCAGTGGAGATGTGCTATCAAAGATATCGGAGATTGTTTGAGGCTCAGCTTGCTGTTTGGTGTATGTTGGCGCTCCTTAGAGCCCTAATTTACGTACTGCAAGCGCACGGATCGTGGTAGCTTTTCCCTTAGAGTACTCCCCCAAGGTTTATCAATCCGTGGATAGAAAGCGAACCGACTAGAGTTTACCATCTAATCTATCGAACCTATCCTAAACATGAAGCGAAGATTGGATATAAACTGAACACTTGATAGATATGAATGAAGCATAAGTGTTCATCACACCCACAACCGTAGATGAGATAACACAACCAAGGAGCTAGGGCCTATCGTCTCTAGGTACAGTTCTAGTCAAAAAGGTGATCAAAACATAGATTGCATCTCAACTAAAGGTACACGGAGTCATCTCTCAGAAAGGCGGCTCGCAAGCGGCCTACTTTCCCAAGGTCACCGGTGCGAGGTGCGTGTCAATGCCTAAGGTTTCCCAAAGCTTTACCCCAAACGCCCACCAAGTGCTCTTACTCGAAGCTCCTCCTCTTGGTGGCCACGCAACGACTCCCATGGTACTCGCCATCGATCCTATTCCACATTGTCGGTACCTCTGGACTAGGGTACCCCCTCTTGCTGTGTCAAGACTCGTGTGGTTATCCGTTACTACGCCCAAAGGAGCTGAGCAGCCAGACCCCTGGGGTCCGACTCCATCTCACCGGACCAGCGGTCCCGGACCCGCATCCCGCTCGGGGGCGGGTCCGGTGTCACCATGTGTCCCGGAGAAGGGAGCACTCAGCCAAAACAGCCGGGGGCCCCGGACCTCCCACAGGATCCCGGACCCCCATACACTCTCCGGACCCCTCAGCAGGGAGGGAACAGACACCCCGCCTGAGGGGGTCTGGAGCCGCCACGTGTCCGCAGGTGCGGGAACGCGTGCGGCTGCCAAGCTTCCTCTGGAAGACTTGCTCACCTACCACATTCAGTGTAGGTTGCCAGACTGTACTGTTGGTCGCGCGTTACCAAGGTGCACAGTACAGCCGCTGGCGCCACTCACGCCACGCGTGTCAGTTTGTTACGCCAGTTAGACATGACAACTCGACGACGGAGTTTCATAACGCCTACGCGGTAGACCCAACAGTCTACGCCGCAACCTACACTGCCTCAACGGGCGCCTCGCCGATGGGACAGGAGAAGACCCTCCTCGGTCAGAGAGTCTACAGGACGATGAAGTGTATCCAGCAAGAGATTATTCATCGCTGTAGCACCATTAGCGTCTATTTAATATAGAATACATCCTTGTTGGGCCCACCTGTCGGGGTCCAACATCTGTGTATGCATCTTCCTTGCTCTATAAAAGGGAGACGCCCGTTAAAGAAGGAGGGAGGTCCAAGCAGGGTCTTGGAGGCAGAGGATAGACGCATCCACAGACCCAAGAGCAATACAACTCTCAGTGGACGTAGGGTATTATGCTCCGGCAGCCCGAACCACTCTAAATAGTCGTGTGTTCTTGTGTTGTTGCTCCATGGGTAGATCTGAAGAGTAGCTTGCACTTCCCCGTGTATCCACCTCCTGGGGTTAGGCGGGTGCATTACGCCACCCGGCTGTGGCCCTCCTCTTAGTGCCACGACATTTAGCGCCGTCCGTGGGGAACACGCAAGCGTTGGCCAGATCTTCGCTCATCTCCTGGCTTCTGAGTTCGAACTCATCCTCTGCAACGACGACGAAAAGATGAAGGGTAGTGCGGCGTCACCTACGCAGCATGCCCTGACACCAAGGTGGCAATGTCCTCAGTGCGGTGGCGCACGACAGCGGCGCCTGCTGTGCGTCACCACTACGACAACTCAGAGCCGGCGTGGTGGCGCAGGGGCAACGCCTGCTTCACGTTACCTTGCAGCACATTAGCGTCGGCTCAAGGTTTTCTCTCAAGCAACCACCAGGGGCCCCCTACGGCAGCACGGCGTCGGCTCGAGGTTTCCTCTCAAGATGGGGCCTGGAGCCGGAAGGATGTCTGTCGCCTTCTCCCTCGCCTGGCGCAGGCCCCTCTTGGGGCTGCTGCAGACAGGCGTCGACCTCCGCCACAAGGCGCGGGGCCCTGTGCCAGCACCAAGGTGGAGCCGGCGATCGACCGCCCTTCACCATGCTCCGTGCTCGTCCAAACGAGCACCCGTCCTTCCACTACGACGGGGCGGCAGCCCAGCCTCAGCCCTTCGAGAACGGCCTTTGGCCTGGTCTACGTTGGGAGCTGACGACGGCAGGGCCACTCCCATTCAAAGCCAAAGAATTTGTTCTCATGCAAACTAAGAATGAAACAGTTCTTGTGCAAAGGAGGGACCTGCAAGCTCCCGAGGTAATGCTAGATGATGCTATGTAAGCATGTCCAGGGCATATTCACCAACAATGACTGAGAAGAACCTCCAAGGTGGCAGTTCCACTCCAGCTGGGAACATGCATGCCTTACGAAGCGGCGGCTGCAGGTTACCACTAGATAGGATCGAGTTAGTTTCTCCTTTGTAATGATATGGTGCCTACGTGTGGTCCAGAGCAGTAAAGGTCCGCCCTTGTAAACCCGGCCTCTGGCTTCATCGCACAAATAGGCGACACCAACAAGTGGTCCAGAGCGGTAGAGGTCCGCCCTCGTAATCCCGACTTCTGATGTACGCCACAAATCAAGTAATGAAGGGGATTTTCTTTCTCAGTCCTATCTTTACATTAACCTAATAGCACTTGTCTGTTCAGCTTGCATGTTTTCTTTCTCCCGCACGGAATTTTTTCTCTTGTTGCTAACAATCCAAATTGAGTTGCTGGCTTGTGGTCAGGTTGGGACACTCCTTCTAGCTGGAAGGCAGTTCGGACCCCTAGGGACCAAGGAGAAGTGGTGCTCGTATCCTGGGGTAGAGAAGTTCTGCGTAGCTTAGCCTGGTAATATACCCTAAGCCAACGTACTTCACTGCCCTGATACGAGTCCCCTAGTATCCGAGTCTGCTGTCCTTAGAGGTCCCGGGCTCTATTCTAGTATAAGGTCTGGTTTCCTACACATTGATTGCAAGGCCCGGTAACGTAATTCATGGGATCGTCAGCAACGACCCAAGTCCACTCTGGTGGTCCGCTCCGGCAGAGACTGCTCACCACGGTCGCTCCAAGTCCACTCCGGTGGCCCACTCCGGCGGAGACCGCTCGCCGCAGTCGCCCCAAGTCCACTCCGGTGGCCCGCTCCGGTGGAGACCGCTCGCCACGGTCGCTCCAAGTCCACTCCGGTGGCCCGCTCCGGTGGAGACCGCTCGCCACGGTCGCTCCAAGTCCACTCCGGTGGCCCGCTCCGACGGAGACCGCTCGCCACGGTCACCTAGGGCCGGGTCCGGGGAAGTAGTGCTCGCTCCCTGAGCGGACCGAGGTCCGTGCAGCTACTTAGCTTGGTTCCGTACCCTAAGCCTGCACCTTCGCTGCCCTACGGAAAGCGCCTTAGTACCTAAACCTGGCAACAAGTGCTACGGCCTTGAAAGGGTCCGGAGCACCCGCTCTATACATGAGCACGCCAACGCAATCAGCATTGCGTCACGATATTGGCCCCACCTGTGGGTTCGTACCTCTCCCGAGGTGGGCTCGGGGGCCACTGTCGGTACCTCTGGACTAGGTTACCCCCTCTTGCTGTGTCAAGACTCATGTGGTTACCAGTAACTACACCCAAAGGAGCTGAGCAGCCGGACCCCTGGGGTCCGACTCCATCTCACCGGACCAGCGGTCCCGGACCCGCATCCCGCTCGGGGGCGGGTCCGGTGTCACCACGTGTCCCAGAGAAGGGAGCACTCAGCTAAAACAGCCGGGGGGCCCGGACCTCCCACAGGGTTCCGGACCCCCATACACTATCCGGACCCCTCAGCAGGGAGGGAACAGACACCCCGCCTAAGGGGGTTCGGAACCGCCATGTGTCCGCAGGTGCGGGAACGCGCGCGGCTGCCAAGCTTCCTCCGGAAGACTTGCTCACCTACCACATTCAGTGTAGGTTGCCAGACTATACTGTTGGTCGCGCGTTACCAAGGTGCATAGTACAGCCGCTGGCGCCGCTCACGCCACGCGTGTCAGTCTGCTACGCCAGTTAGACACGACAACTCGGCGACGGAGTTTCATAACGCCTACGCGGTAGACCCAACAGTCTACGCCGCAACCTACACTGCCTCAACGGGCGCCTCACCGATGGGACAGGAGAAGACCCTCCTCGGTCAGAGAGACTACAGGACGATGAAGTGTATCCAGCAAGAGATTCTTCATCGTTGTAGCACCATTAGCGTCTATTTAATATAGAATGCATCCTTGTTGGGCCCACCTATCGGGGTCCAACATCTGTGTACGCGTCTTCCTTGCTCTATAAAAGGGAGACGCCCGTTAGAGAAGGAGGGAGGTCCAAACAGGGTCTTGGAGGCAGAGGATAGACGCATCCACAGACCCAAGAGCAATAGAACTCTCAGTGGACGTAGGGTATTACGCTCCGGCGGCCCGAACCACTCTAAATAGCCGTGTGTTCTTGTGTTGTTGCTCCATGGGTAGATCTGAAGAGTAGCTTGCACTTCCCTGTGTATCGACCTGTTGTCGGTCGAAACCCACCGGCGAGCAGCGACGAGCAACACGAAGAGCCGGGAGGTCGCCGGGGCGCTGGCAGGCACTGCTCCCTCGGCGGCGGCCCGCAATTCCGTCACGCGCCCGGAGATTCTGTGGAAAGCCGGGCGTGCCACCTAACCTATACCCGATCAGGAGGGTGCGAACGTGCTCCAAACAGTTTTCTGCATACAAAGACACGTGTAAACGTAAGTCCGAGCCATGGTCGGCTCCCCGGGACGACTCTTGCATCGGCTTTAAAGAGCCGATCGAATCCCGGTGTCAGATTGGATCTGTATCTATCCAAATATTAATGAATAAAGCAAATGATTATAAAGATGCTTCAATTAAATCTAATTAATCTAATCCACGATGGTAAAAGCCTCTCTGCTAGATCGGAACATCCTACTCGTGACTAGGCCTAATGAACATAACAGACAACTAAACCATAACCCAAAACAGAGGCCTAAGAACTAGCAAGAGCGGATTCCCGGAACAATCCCTATCAAGGCTAAGATAAAGCATCTACTACACCACCGGATCATCCAATCCGTTTGCAAGGCCTAACCTAGCAGATATTACGCAAACTCTTAAGATAAGAGCAAACCATAACAGATTAGATCTACTAGACATAAAAGAAGCAGGGTGTTGCCTCTGTGCGGCTAATTCTATGCGACAAGTACTAGCATAAGATCGAAAACATGACTGCACAGAGACAACATGATATTCGTAGATGATAAGCAAGGAAGCACAAAAGATCTGCTAAAAGCCATGCTACGAACATCAAGATAACTAGCATTACTCGCCATCAAAAATGCTTCAGTACGAGTAATACCAAGGTAAAAGCAAGAACAATGCTGCCCTGGTCGCAAGAAGCGATCAGGGCAGCATGGCGCTTACTTGGATGAAACCCTAGGATTAGGGGTGGCGATGCGCCGAGAGTTGTTGTTTGCGAGACGTGATGACGCTCTCTTTTTCATGAATAACATAGGGTACATATTTATAGTCTGGAGACTTGGGAAACAATCTAAACTAATCTTGTCCTGATCGGACTCTATCTCTAATCTTAAACTAAATCTAAGGATACATGGCCCATGTGGCCCAGATGCTCACGCAGGAGCCGATTTACAAGTCTTCTTCAATCTTCTGCTTTAAGCCCATCTTGCTTTCGGCCCATAAATTAATCCTGTTAATTTATGACGATAACACATGCCCCCTGGTTTTGGCAATGATAGTTCCAAAACCAATCCGTCGCTTCATCTTCCCGTTAATGCTCATTAAACACACTGCAACCACCAAGAAAGACGCAACGTCTCTGCAACTGGCTCCTCGTAGAATGTGAAAACTGCCGATCCGTCTTCCATCTTTTCATTATTTAACCTCACCCCGAATCGGCTCTTCTTCACGGCAAAAACTCCTTCTTCCTCCCAAAGCCAGTAGCGCAGAAAAACCCCAATCCTCCAGCACCAGCAATGGCGATCTCTTCTTCATCCGACTCCAACTCCTTCGGAGACTCTCCCTCCTCCTCTTCTCCTTCTTCCCCCTCCCTGCTTCTTCCATCGACTCCATTCCGGAGAGTCGGGAGCCGACGCCGGAGTGGGACCCAACTGTAGCGCATGAAGCGCTGGCTCCTCTGCACTGGGATGCAGAGGAGTTTGACTTCGGGGTCGTCTCCGAGAAGGACGAGCCCATGACTGAAGGAGAAGACCTCCGGCTCCTGTTCCAGGAGGAGTCGGAGAACAACGAAGAGGAAGACCCTTCTTCGGACGGAGTCGATTCCTCCTCAGAAGAGGAGATCGACTCCCCTTCCGACGACGACGAGCCGATGGGCGGAAAGCCCTTTCAGTTCCTCGGGTCCTCCGAAGAGGACAGCGAGGAGGAGAAGAGCAGCGGCGGCGACGGCTTGAGCGATTTCGGGTCCGAAGGCGGCAGCAGCGCCTTCAGCAGCGATGACTGCGACGACAACAGCGACGACGACGGCAGCGGGGATGCGCAAGCCCGAAGCCCCAAGCGCCGTAGGTACTAGGTACCTACGAATAGTAGTAGTAGCATTGTAGGGGTAGAATCACAAAGCCGAAGGATTATTTCTTTTGTAAAATCGGCTTTCCTTGTACTGATCTCGTATTAATGAAATCAATTTCCTTTAATTCCGTGTGTCTTCGTTTACCTCCCAAAAAGCCGATGGCAACGCATCAGGCTTCTATAAATATCCAAGAGCCGACGAAATTCAAACTAGAACCAACCCGCACAAGAATAGAGTATCACTTCCAACTTGAACCGAACCCAACGAACTCTCAAATTCGAGCGCAATTCGAAAACCAAACTCTATAAATTCGAGCAAGAACTCTCCAAGCAGTCGGAATTCGAATTAGAACCCATAGCAACCAAACCCTAAGTCAACGGATCTGTACCATGGCAGATTCTGCAGCTTAGACGACAAGCTCTGCAATCGATGATGCGGCAAGCTGCGGCCTGAAGGTAATATTCGGCCTAATCCCTTAGTTTTCTTCAGCTTACCAAGCCTCTGAAACTCTACACTCTGAAACATGACACCATATGCATACTTCTGAATTTCTGAACTTCAGGTGTCATACATCTTTCTGCCGCATCCCTCTAATCCAAAATCTTTCTGTCTTGGCCCACAAACCCACGAAAACCCCATAGATTTGATCTCTCGTGAAGCAAATAGAATCCCTTTTGTGAGTCAAAACATCGATCTGAACCTCTGGGCCGACTGCTTAAGAGCCTGGCCTAACCCCTCTGAGAGTTGGATTACATGGTACAGTAGAGTAGCAAAAGCTCACATGCCCTTGTGGCAGGATTTGAACATAGCCGATGCACTTAGCTTATCATTATCACCCCTTGACAAAGATGAAAACCTTCTGAAAACCATTGGCTATTTTTATTATGATGCTCTGAACTACTTCCTCTTTGTTCATGGACCTATGACCATTACTCTGCTAGATGTTACCATGATCACTGGCCTAGACAATAGTTCTCCTAATCCTGCTGCTCACAAAATGGCAGAAGTCCCCTTCAAACTTTCTTCCAAGGTTAACTACACAAACTGGGGCACTTACATGAACCAGCACATGAAAACAAAAGGTCCAGTGACTGAGAAGGAACACACAGCCTTCCTAAATCTTTGGCTAGAGCATTTCATCTTCCGTGGTCCTTCTTTAGCTCCAACTAAGAACTATCTTCCCTTGGCCTATCACCTGGCCCATGGCAATCACACCGGCCTAGGCAAACTCTTCCTTGGAGAAATTTACAGATATCTCCATTTGATGACATCTAACCTGCTCAACCACAAGAAACTGAGAACTAGAGGCCCTTGGTGGTTTATTCAGTTGTGGGCACAACTATACTTCCAGCACCATATTCCCAACTTCCAAGGCCTGACCAAGAACTCTTTCCCTGATGAGAGTGGCAAACCAATTAGATGTACTAGTTACGGCCAAGCTTTATTCAGCCTTCCTGGTAGTAAACTGAATTCACCAGATGCAGCAAACTGGTTCAGAGTCTTCTACAAAGGACTAGATAATCCTCTCTACTTCCCATTTACTGAATCTGAATCCTTTGAGAACCCAACTGCCTTCAGATTAGACAACTTTACCGATGACGACAGCACTCGGCATCTGTATTCTTTGATGATTCAACCTGGCTTCCCCCCTGTTGGCATCAGCACCTCTAATAGAATTATCAAGCCTGGTTATGAATCTTACCAACCAGTTATAGCAGCTCGGCAATTTGGCCTAGGACAGGTCCCTCCCCACTTCCATATTCACCACTTGGTGGAGAGCAGAGCCAATCTGCCTGATGGTCTCACCAGCTCAAGATGCTACAGCATGTTCGATGACCTCCACATTCCAATACCAGCCGACCTATCCTTCATCTCTTCACCAATCGGCTTCAGCACATGGTGGGGAATGTGGAAAACACATGTATTCAGGAAAGCTCTAGGTCTTCGACTGCAGCAGATTGATCCTGAATATGTAATCCCCGAGGAAGAGGTACTGAATTTATGCATTTTGCTCTTTCCAGATCATCCATCCTTCCACTTGTCTAATTCTAATTCACCCTGTTTGCAGCAACAAGATGGTCCAGAACCTATGACCAGCAATGGGGAGCCATTCCACTTTCTTCCAACTGCTCCTAATGTACTCTTCTGCAAAGGATCACCAACAATCAAGAAAGTGATAATGACTGTTCAGCCAGACTTACTTCAGTCGGCTTCCAAACAAAGACAAACTTCTGCAAGCGTTGCCCCCCGAGTCTTTACCAAGAAAAGGAAGATGATCACGAGGCGAGTGATCAAGCAATCAGCACCAGCTTCTCCGAGCCCATTAGAGTCCAACACCAACCAAGTAACTCATCTTTCTAAAACTTCTTCTTTATCTCATACATATGTACTCTGGTTGACTGTAATTCTATTTCCAGGACACAGCTGAAGAAATCCTCGATGTAGAAAGCCTGGAACAACATGAGATGGATGCAACTCCTGATGCACTAATGGATGCAAACGAGGAACAAGCCGATACAGTCGATGTTCTTGATGTCAACACAAGCTCTAACAAGACGATTGCTCCTGAACCGCCCAACACTTCCTCAGAACAGGTAACTTTACAAAACCAATTCTGAACCAGCCGATAGCCCCATAAATGCATCTTGCTCTAACTCCAGATACACCCATAGGGCTTTGATATTTCAAGTCTGCTTTCCTTTGACCCAACATCAAAGGGTCTGACTGTCCCTGGAGCAGAGACATCATCTTTGCAGCAATCGGCTAACTTGGCACATCAGCTTCAACTCATCAAGGATCTACTATCTGCTCCGATCACTGCTCTGGTTGATGATTCCAGCAAGATAAAGACAATCTTTGAGCAAATAGAATCCCAACTCCTGGAGCCATTGCAAATCAAGCTATGTCCAGCCAGCAACCTTCCATTCTTTCGGATAGAAGTGAATAAAGCACAACAAAGGATGGAAGCACGTCGCTCCCAAGTTTCTCTGAAAGCTGACATTACCCAAAAGTGCAAGGCCCTTAACCAGAAGAAGGTAACTCTAGATATCAAAGCTGACGTGTCTGCCAACATGAACTGACTCGACCTCCTGAAGAAAGAACTGGTGGAACTCGAAGAAAAAGTCCGCACCACCAAGGAACTCATCCAGGCCGAAGAAGCTTCCATTGCAAACTCCAAACAAGAAACCCAGGAAATAGTCGAGCAGATACAAGAAGAGTTTGCAGAGATAAGCACCTTGAGTCGGCAGATAGTAACATGCGATGGCAAGGATGACGAAGCAATCATAGCACGAGCAGACACCGTCTGCACAGAAGCCATCCATGCCATAGAAGAATTCCTGAACCAGTAGATAGGCTCAAAAAACAATTAGTACTGCTTGTTAACCTGAAACTTGTAACTATTTTAAAAAACATCTTAAGTCGATGGTTAGACATCGGCTGTCTTGCTTTTTATATATATTTTACTAGCCAACTCAACGTGTTGGCCCCTTCTCTTTTTTTTTACTGGCCAACTCAACGTGTTGGCATGTCATCATTTTTTTTCTTTACTGGCCTACTCAACGTGTTGGCCTGTCATCATTTTTTTTACTGGCCAACTCAACGTGTTGGCCTGTCATCATTTTTTTTTACCAGCCAACTCAACGTGTTGGCCTGTCATGATTTTTTTTACCGGCCAACTCAACGTGTTGGCCTATCATGATTACAGCCAGATGGATCTCATCGGCTCTTGTTACTCGCTTTCCCACATGCTCGGGAAATACTTCTTGAGGTGTTGACCATTGACAGCGACAGGAAACTTGACACCGTCCAATTCCTTGAGCATGTATGCATTCCCAGGCAAAACCTGATCAACCTTGTACGGCCCGTGCCAAGTTGGAGACCACTTGCCATATTTTCTATCTTTAGTTCCCAATGGTAAAACTGCCTCCCAAACCAAATCTCCAACCTGGAAATTTTTTGACTTGACCTTCTTGTTATATGCACGAGCAACTTTAGCCTTATTTTCTTTGATCTTCTACAGTGACCAAAGCATTAGCTCTGTCAGGTCCTCCACGTTGTCATTCATCAAGGCTGCATACTGTTCAGTTGTCAGATCATTCTGGAACTCGACACACCTTGATCCAGCCGTTATCTCCCAGGGTAACATAGCGTCTTGTCCGTAGACTAAATGGTACGGCGATGTCTTGGTGGACCCATGACATGAAATACGATATGCCCACAAAGCTTCTGATAACACCTCATGCCAGCGCCTAGGATATTCATCGATCTTTCTCTTTATGAGCTTGATGAGGCTCTGGTTGGATGCTTCAGCCTGTCCATTAGCTTGGGCATAATATGGAGATGATCTGATCAACTTAATCCCCATGTCATCGGCAAACTTTCTGAATTCCTCTGATATAAAGACCGATCCTCCATCGGTCGTAATGGTCTGAGGAATTCCAAATCTGTGGATGATGTGCTCTTTGACAAAGCTAATCACATCTCTTGACGCTACTGACCTCATGGGTACTGCCTCCACCCACTTTGTGAAATAATCTGTGGCAGCTAAGACCCATTGGTGAACCTTACAAGATGACGGGTTGATTTGACCAATCATGTCCATGGCCCAACCTCTGAATGGCCACGGTTTGATGATAGGATTCATTACTGATGCTGGCACTATCTGAATTTTGCCAAACCTCTGACATGCCTGACATCCTTTGTAATATTTGAAACAATCTTCAAGCATAGTGGGCCAGTAATAACCCGATCGCCTAATCAGCCACTTCATCTTGTGAGCCGATTGATGAGTACCGCAGGCTCCTTCATGAACCTCATGCAAGAGCCGATTTGACTCTGAAGGTCCCAGACATTTAAGCAGTAGTCCTTCCAAGGTCCTGTAGAACATGTTATGCCCTATCAGAACATACTTCATGGCCTTGAGTCTTATCCTTCTGGGTGCCCCCCGAGCCGAATCCTTCAAATAATTGAAGATATCGGCTCTCCAGTCTCCGGGTTCTAGAAACTGAACCTCCACGTCAACTCCATCGGCTGTCTCCCTGTAGCCAGAAGCCATCTGTGCCAAATCATTGGCTTCATTGTTCAGAGTCCTGCGTATCCAGTGGAAATTGATGTACCTGAATTGTGACATCAACTCACGGCACTGCATCCATATCGGAAATAGAGCCTCGCTCTCACATCTATATTCTTCCGTGAGCTGAGAAATCACCAACTTTGAATCTCCAAAAATTTCCACCGCTTCTGCACCAGCTTCGAGGAGCAGTTCCATTCCTTTGCGAACGGCTTCATATTCCACCAAATTATTGGTGCATGGGGCAGTCATTCTGATGGAAAAGGAGTAAGTCGCCCCACGCATCGAGACCAATAGAATTCCCACACCGCACCCATCATCACAAGCCGATCCGTCAAAAAACATAGCCCAAGCACGAATAAATAATGCAACAATATCAGTGCTGATCCTATCTGCAACAAGATCTGCCAGTGCTTGTCCTTTGACCGCTTTCGCAGGCTGATACCGAATATCGAACTCTGATAATGCAAACATCCATTTTCCTAGCCGGCCTTTCAGGACAGGAGCCGACAGCATGTGCTTTATGACATCCGATTTGCATATGACAATTGTTTCCGCCGAGAGCAAAATATGGCGAAGCTTTGTACATGTAAAGTATAAGCAAAGACAAAGCTTCTCAATTTCAGGATACCTAGTCTCGGCGTCTAACATGCGCTTGCTGAGGTAGAAAACCACCCTTTCCTGGGCGTCGTGCTTCTAGACTAACACCGAAGCAATAGAAGTGTCACCCACGGATAGGTACACGTAGAACGGCCTATCTTGCTGAGGAGGAACCAACACTGGAGGCTTTGATAAATATTCCTTGATTTCATCGAAAGCTTGCTGCTGTTCTGCCCCCCAGCAAAACTCGTCATCGGATTTGATCTTTACTAAACCCATGAACGGTTCGATGCACCCAGACAGATTAGAAATAAATCGTCTGACAAAATTAATTTTACCGATGAGCATCTGCAACTCTTTCTTCGTAGTAGGTGGCTTCATTGTCTTCACAGCTTCTTGACTCTTCAGGCCGATCTCGATTCCCCGCTCATGCACCAGGAATCCCAGAAATTGACCGGCCGATACTCCAAAGGCACATTTCTTAGGGTTCATTTTGAGCCCAAACCTTCGAGTCCGTTCCAAAACTTGGCGCAGATCTTCTAGATGCCCCCAGCTGATTTGGACTTGACCACGACATCATCAATATAGATCTCTACCAGTTTGCCGATGAGATCATGAAAAATATAATTCATGGCATGTTGGTACGTTGCACAGGCATTTTTCAGTCCGAAGGTCATTACCAAGTACTCGAACAAGCCGACCGCGCCTGGTACTCTAAACGCGGTCTTGTTCACGTCTTCTGGGGCCATGAAGATCTGGTTGTAACCAGCATTGCCATCCATAAAACTCATCATTTTGTGGCCGGCAGCTGCGTTGATCAATGTCTCTGCAACAGGCATCGGGTATTCGTCCTTTGGCGTTGCTCTGTTGAGATCTCTAAAATCGACGCAAACACGCCATCGGCCATCCTTCTTTGGCACTGGTACCACACTGGAGATCCATTCTGCATACCGGCACGGCCTGATGAACCCAGCATCCAGCATCTTCTCCACCTCTTTCTTCACTTCTTCTAGGACTTCGGCCTTCATCTGACGTGCGCGTTGCTGAAATGGCCGAAACCCTTTCTTGAGCGGGAGCCGATGCTCGACGATGCTTCTATCCAGACCGGGCATCTCGGTGTAGTCCCATGCAAAACAGTCCCGGTACTCTTTCAGTAGTGCAATTATCTCCTCTCGCAAGGCCGGATCCAACTTCTTGCTGATAAATGTCGGTCGTGGCTTATCCCCAGGACCGATGTCAACCTCTTCCAAATCATCAGCTGACGTGAACCCGTATCCGAGATTGCCGTCGTCTGAAAAACCAGCTGTGAACGCAAGCGAGTCTTCGTTATCCACAAGATCAGCGGCAAACACAGGGAGATGACAAGAAAAATTATTTGGCCAACCGCGTGGGCTGGCCGCTTCTACACTTCCATTATCATTCAAAACCAAATAGTCAATGAGTGGCCAACTGCCAGAGCAGGCTATCATGTGTACATGATGTAACAATTCCGAACCAAAACAGGATTTTTCTATTTTCTGGGGCCGATCGCTGGGACCGGCCTCTCTATTTCTATTACATCCCGCGGCATGCCAGGATGCGTCTACTCTGTGAGGCCAGTGGATAAGACCAGCCTCAGTCTATTTTTTGTCGCCTCGATCCGATCACAGTCTTCCAGGGCGATCCCTGAGATCGGCTCTTGCCCTTCCGCATCCCAGGCGTTCATGTCTGCGAGCGAGACCTCGCTAGAGTCATCTGCACGGACCACCTCCACTTCATCGCCATCCCATTGGACGAGATACTGATGCATTGTGGAAGGGATACAACAATTGGCATGAATCCAATCCCTCTCGAGCAATACCGTGTACGTACTTTTGCTGTTGACGATGAAGAACGAAGTCGGGATCGTCTTGCGACCCACTGTCAACTCCACATTAAGGACCCCCATTGACTCTGATGGTTGCCCGTTGAAGTCATTGAGCATCACATTGGTCTTGATCAGATCGGCAGAAGAACGACCCAATCGGCGCAGCACAGAATATGGCATCAGGTTGACTGCGGCACCAGTGTCGACCAACATCCTGTTCACAGGCTTGCCATTGATGAAGCCCTTGATATACAATCCCTTCAGGTGCTTGTAGCTTTTCTCCTTGGGCTTCTCGAAGATGATCGGCTGTGGGCCCAAATCCAGCTGTGCAATGGCCGATTCTTCTGGTTGAGCTGCCCGAAACTCCGATGGGAGCACGAACAACATGTTCACATCAGCCGATGGATTCTCATCGGATTTTGTCTGCTTGGGGCGCCACTCCTTTCTCGGAGGGCGCCGTTCCTCCCTTCGCGGTTGCCTGACTTGCTCTGCGAGATCCGGACGCGCTTTTCTCAGCACGTCGAGTTACTTTGCTTCTGCCTCTTCCAGATTGCGCAAGCGCTGCACTCTATGCTTCTGCGAGCGATTAAGCCCGTCAGGACACCACCGTGGACAATGGTACTTGTCTTCTTCTTCTTCTCGCTCGGAATCACCCCTGGTTGGCCTCCTCACACAGTCATCATGACGTGTTCTGGGCCCTAAGCGCCGGAACACCGATGTCTCGTCCTGCTGGTATCCTCGAGGCCTGCACTCCAAGCAATCATCTATAGTAGGCAATCGGCTCATGCGGGAATTCCAACAGTACCTGAAGAACGGGCAATGCTAGTGGTCGCGTATAGCTTGGCGTCTCCCCAGTGTCCTTCCTGAGCGGTGCTCGTACTCGTCCTCTTCCGATTCGTATCGGCGGCGCAACTTGTACTGGTACTGGTACTTTTCCAGAAGCCGATTAGAAGCAGGAAGCTGATTGCGGATGTGACGCACCTGCTCTTCGGTCACATGCTGCTATTCCAGTTCGCGTCCATCCTGCGACCATTTGCCAGAAGCGGCCTCTCTCCTCTGCTTGTCATGGCGGTGCATGGGTCCCACCATGTTGATCTGGAATGCCAAATCCTGGCCCTCGGATCCAAAATCTGACAGCTCCACCATGTTAGCTTGTGGGAAGGGCTTTGTGTCAACCTTCATCATGTGTTGAGCCAATATTAATCGGCCTTGCTCGATAGCCGATTGTATCTGACGACGTAGCTCCTTGCATTCACCCGTGGAATGAGTGAACGAGTGGTGCCATTTGCAGTACAGTCTTCCCTGTAGCTCTTGTGCCGTCGGTAACTTGTGATTCTCTGGGAGCTTCAGCTATTTTTCTTTGAGGAGCAGATCAAATATCTACTCTGCTTTGGTCACGTCGAAGTCGAAGCCCTTCACAAGCCCCTACTGTTTGACCCACTTGCACGGAACAGGGTTTGCCCCCCGAGTCCACTCTGCCACGGCCACTTCTTGCTCCTCGCCAGAGTCATCAGATTCATCCTCCTAGGCCATGTTTACATGGCGCTTGAACTTGTCCTGGTACAGCTCAGGATGGTAATGTTCGTATGCTGTGAGCTTCTGCACCAGGTGCGCCAGAGATGTGAACTCCAACTGAAAATCCGCATCCTTGATCGGCTTAGCGAGTCCCAGGACAGCCAGATCGACTGCCTCCTTCTCTGTGATGCGCAACGAGTAGCATCGGTTCTTGACCTCCCTGAAGCGTTGTATGTATTCTGACACAGTCTCTCCTCGCTTCTGCCTGACTTGGGCGAGGTCGGCAATTCTAGTTTCAGCAGCCTCTGAGTGGTACTGGATATGGAATTGATCTTCAAGCTGCCTCCAAGTTCGAATCGAATCCGGAGCCAGTGATGCATACCATCCAAAAGCTGGGCCTGTAAGGGATTGGCCGAAGAACCGGACCCTCAACGGATCCGACACTGAGATCATCCCAAGCTGCGTTAGGTATTGGCTCACATGCTCGATGGAGCTGGCTCCTTCTGACCCATTAAACTTGGTGAACTCAGGAAGCCGATACTTGGGTGGCAGTGGGATCAAATCATAGTCACTTGGATACGGCTTGGAATAGCCGGTCGCTTTCCTCTTGGGCAGGATGCCGAACTGGTCTCTCAGTATTGCACTGACCTGCTCCACACTAAGAACTCCTGGGGCCGATGGCTCAGCACTCGGCCCAGTAGCGTACTTTGCCAGCCACGCTTGTTTCTCCGCGTCTGCTCCAAAAGCTCTTGGGTTTACCATCTGCACCGAGCGTGTTGGATTGACGCTGTCAGGGATGTAGGCGGCGCACGTGTAGCCGTGCGGGATCTCCTTGGGTGGCTCGGTGAGAAATTGGCCTTCTCTAGGATCACCGCTGATCTTGTGGACGACGTAGATCGGCGAATTCTGTGGTTTTGGAGCCGCAAATGAGAACGGCAATACCGGTCTAGAATGCAGTGCAGCTTCCTCTGTGTGACTCCCCAGGGTTGGCCCCGATGGAGAGTACTGGTTCTTGATTATCTCCTGGATGACGCGATGCACCATGCGCTCGAGTTCGTTCATCAGGCTCTGAGAGTGCCGATGAAGCGCATGGGCCACTATGTAGTTCATCTCCTGACGTAGGGCTCTGGTGCGCTCTTCTGATGGCACAGACAGATCTACGTTGTCGAGAGCACCTTCTGGTGAGAACCCCTTCCACCTGATGCCATGGTTGCGTGTCCTCTCAAAAGAGCCGATGAGATCGGCTTCCAGCAGAGCTTTGATCTCATCATACTTCTTCTTGTGTTCAGGAGAGAGCTCTTCATACGTGATGGGCTTGGGAGCGGGTTCTTGATCTTGAGCTCCAGTCATTGTTGCAGTGGACGTTGTTGCCGAGAAGTGTCCCACCGGGTGTGCCAGAATGTGTTGTCGGTTGAAACCCACCGGCGAGCAGCGACGGGCAACACGAAGAGCCGGGAGGTCGCCAGGGCGCTGGCAGGCACTGCTCCCTCGTCGACGGCCTGCAATTCCGTCACGCGCCTAGAGATTCTGTGGAAAGCCGGGCATGCCACCTGACCTATACCCGATCAGGAGGGTGCGAACGTGCTCCAAACAGTTTCCTGCATACAAAGACACGTGCAAACGTAAGTCCGAGCCGTGGTCGGCTCCCCGGGACGACTATTGCATCGGCTTTAAAGAGCCGATCGAGTCCCGGTGTCAGATTGGATTTGTATCTATCCAGATATTAATGAATAAAGCAAATGATTATAAAGCTGCTTCAATTAAATCTAATTAATCTAATCCACGACGGTAAAAGCCTCACTGCTAGATCGGAACATCCTACACGTGACTAAGCCTAATGAACATAACAGACAACTAAACCATAACCCAAAACAGAGGCCTAAGAACTAGCAAGAGCCGATTCCCGGAACAATCCCTATCAAGGCTAAGATAAAGCATCTACTAGACCACCGGATCATCCAATCCGTTTGCAAGGCCTAACCAAACAGATATTACGCAAACTCTTAAGATAAGAGCAAACCATAACAGATTAGATCTACTAGACATAAAAGAAGCAGGGTGTTGCCTCTGTGCAGCTAATTCTATGCGACAAGAACTAGCATAAGATCGAAAACGTGACTGCACAGAGACAACATGATATTCGTAGATGATAAGCAACGAAGCACAAAAGATCTGCTAAAAGCCATGCTACGAACATCAAGATAACTAGCATTACTCGCCATCAAAAATGCTTCAGTACGAGTAATACCAAGGTAAAAGCAAGAACAATGCTGCCCTGATCGCAAGAAGCCATCAGGGCAGCATGGCGCTTACTTGGATGAAACCCTAGGATTAGGGGTGGCGATGCGCCGAGAGTTGTTGTTTGCGAGACGTGATGACGCTCTCTTTTTCATAAATAACATAGGGTACATATTTATAGTCCGGAGACTTGGGAAACAATCTAAACTAATCTTGTCCCGATCGGACTCTATCTCTAATCTTAAACTAAATCTAAGGATACATGGCCCATGTGGCCTAGATGCTCACGCAGGAGCCGATTTACAAGTCCTCTTCAATCTTCTGCTTTAAGCCCATCTTGCTTTCGGCCCATAAATTAATCCTATTAATTTATGACGATAACACCACCTCCTGGGGTTAGGCGGGTGCATTACGCCACCCGGCTGTTGTGGCGGAACCACCCAAAACTACTGGGCCCGGGTGCACTGATCTTCGTTGCTAAGCAACTCTGACCCAATCTGGCACTCACCAGTAGTTCCTCGAGTGAAGCCTCGATAAAAGCCACGCTATTCCAGGATCAGCAGACAACACTCACACGAAGGTGAGCCCAGAGATTACAACACAAACCATTTCATACATCTCAGAGTGATTGCAGCGGAAAGAAAATTTATTACAAACCATATTCAGACTAGCGAAGTACTACGGAGTTCCAACTCCTCAAATTATTCAAGTCTCAAAGTTCAGCGGAAGCATTAAAAGATAACTAACGAAATAACGTGACGCATCGGTAAAGCCCGTACGAATGCGTCACTCAGCGGGAGGGTGATTAGCACCAGCTGAAGGGCCATCCCACTCAACAGACCAACCCGGAGGCAGAGTGCAAGGCCAAGTAAGACTCGCAAACAGATCTTCAAAGTTAGTACCTGAAAAACGGTGCCACAAGCAAGGCTGAGTATACTAATACTCAGCAAGACTGACCCGTCTCCGGATATAACATAGTCCGATAACTAGACATGCAAGCTTTTTGGTTGGTAGGGTTTGTTTGCCAAAAATGCCACTAAGTGTTGATCCTTACTTTCAGGTTTTACTTAGCCAGATTCTAGTGGAATTAACCATTCTAAATTTGCAACTAACTCTACTCAAACATGGTAGAGCAACCATTTAATCAACCAGCAGTATTTTCATCATCGTATTCCACTTGTTACTCTATGTGACCGAAATCATTAAGCAATCTCATGCCGTGAGAGGCGGACGATTCCGAATCGAATTTCAACCTGGCCAGGGGAACCTAGACCACACGCATGGGGATCGACTTCGCTCCCGCCCACGCTACTTTTCCCCTTTCTTTCCAGTCCGTGGATCCGGAACACCCTCCCCGACTACAGAGTCCGACCACTCTGCACCCGTACGTCGCGACATAAAATGAACCCTACTTCTACCAGGAGGGTGCGAGATCGTTCCACTCGCCGGTCCAATCAGGTACTTAAGCTTACCGATTACCATATTTCTCGGTATGTGGCTAGTACTTTCAAACGCTTAGCGAAATGAGCCACACACCGCGACCTTAGCCATTTTTTACTACACCAGCGGGGTATCACAACTACACAACCCCACCCGTTGTCCTTACATTTCAACAGGAATTAAAGTCGGTACAATTCCTATTTGCTCGCGAGAGGCAGGAAACCACTCGACTTCTACCGTACCTATTTAGCATGGCAACTAGTCGATAAAAAGATCCGGTATCAAACATAGGTTCCTATGGATCATGCATCTAGGGTTTTCGATCAACGCCTAGAGAACTTAAATGCAGAAAACCAACTATTACCATACATTAATAAATAGATGGCAGAATGATAATTCGGAAAAATAGTGGGATTATGCTCCGGGGCTTGCCTTCTTGGGCACTGTCAGGCAGAAAAGCTTCTGGGGCTTGGCCCAGGTCTTGGGACAAGTTAGTACAGTTCAGATTAACCTCCTGCTCCGCACGAGAGTCCGCGGGCACCAGTTCGTAGTCTCCGTCCGCGAGGTTAACCGTTTCTATATGCAATGCAAGATTTTGAGTTATTCAGGGATATAATTTCTTTCCTTCACGATAAAGTTGTATTCCACGAAAGTTAATTTAGTGATGATTTCACATTTCATTTCATGGGCAATCGTTTATAGAGTAGCAAGAATAACTACGGTTATTCATGAATGAGTGGGGTTTTGGGTTTTCATTTTCAATTTCAACACATAGCATGCTTTCATTATTCCTTAACAACACAACTACTAAAGAGCTAGAGATGAAATACTAAAGTAACTCAGATTCAAACTTGAACATTCAGGGTATAAATTTCAGCATCTATCATAGAGCAAAAACTATAACTATTCATGCAAATGGATTACTCTAGTTGCTTCATCTTTTTGTACAGAATGTTCAACATGGCTTCTGGTGCTACAAATTTTATGCAAGCAACTCCAAAGCATAAACTCAGTACTGAAATTTTTCCAGATTTTATACACTTATATAGCAGAGGTGATAAAAAGATTAAAAACAGCAAGCCATTAACAAAGATTAATTCTACAGAAATTTTTATCAAGGATTTGGTTCTCAAATTTTTACCAGAGACTAGTCCTGAGTTGAACATACTCCAGAAAATTGTTCAATATTTAACTCACTATAATAAATTAGTTATTCAGTTAACTTAACATGAGTTTGCATGAATTTCTCAAGATGCATTTGACCAGTATTGCATCTGAACTTTTTATCACAGGTAGAACATACTCTAGAAAAGATCATGCCCAAAAATAATGATCAGAAACATTGTAGATTACTCAGAACAAAAATAGTAAATCTAGCCCTAAGATGCTAAGCATGATTATTCGACAAAGCCAAACCCAGTAACTGCAGCTCAAATTTTTTTTACAGGAACACAGAGCTAAAAAGAGACTCCAGAAATAAATATGGATTTTTCTGAGCATAAGAACTATATATGAGGAATTAAGTTGATTAAACAAGCATAAATCATGGTATATAGCAAATGAACTCTAATAAATTTGAAATTTAGAGATTTGCAGGGATTCAGTGGCACAAGGCTGTAGTAAAATTTCAGAGCAAGTTCATGTACATATTTTCCAGAATTAAATCGAGAATGCTAACAACAGATTAGAGAATCTTGATTGTTCTAACCTGATAACTGTTTTAGTTTGGTGTCATCTTTTTACTGTGATCTTAGCATCCCATTAGTTATAACATATCCAAAAATCAAGGTCATTTGATGAGCAGAACTTCATGAACATGCATAAGGTGATTTTCTTAATCTTTTCCCTAGATTAAATTCGGTTGAGTTTCTGCAAATGTGGATGTTACAAAATTTGTAGATTTTGTTACAAGGATTCCAGATCAGTTGAGTTTGCATTTTTCTGATTTTTCTGTGATTTGTTTCGCATTTTAGAAGTTCACTGGTATACACTGTAAAACTTGCAGAGACACCCTTGAACGAAAAAAAGAAATTACAACCGGGTCCTTCGCCGGCCTTCTCCGCCGTGGCATCTTGCCGGTGGTGTTCTGCGGTGCAGGGCTTACCGGGGCTGCCACGGGGAGGCGCGTGGGGGAGAAAGGATCGAGGAACACCTACCCTGGTCGACGTTCGAGCGTTTGGAGCACAGGTTCAAGCTCGTCGGCGTTGATGGCGGGTCGGTTGTTCGGTTCGCCGGCGCTGGAGGCGAAGGAGGGCTCGGGGTAGGGGAACAAGGCGCGCACGAGCACCGCGTGAGCTCGTGGATGCTTCTGGGGTAGCTGTCGGGCTCGGTCTTCCCCGGAGCTGGCCGGTCCGCGGTGAGCCTGAGCTCGCCGGCGGCGGCGCAAAAGGGGAACGGCTTCGGGAGGGGGTTTGGATTCGATTCCGCGCGCGTGGAGCTTAACTGGGAGGTAGCGAAGCTGCTGCGGTGGTCGGAGGGGGCAATGTGGGGCTGGGCTAGCCGGTCCGCGCGAGCTGGATCTCGGCGGCCATGGCGGAGCGGCGGGAGGAGGAAGAAGGGGAAGAAGGGGCGCGACTGTGGGGTGCTGGGGGTCTTTATAGGCCAAGGAGCTCCTGGGGGAGGAATGCAGTGACTGGGGGCGGTTGATTTGGTCCTGGGTGGCTCGACGGCGAGCGGGCGGAGGAGGCAGCGGCGCTGCGCCGGCCGGGGTGTCGTGGCGGCTCGGGAGCGGCCTGGGACGCGTGTGGGCGTGGGAGGGCGCCAAGGGGCAGGCCAGGTGGCGTGGAGAGTTTTCCCCGGGTCCATTTGGCCGCGGGCGCGCGGTGGACGAAGTCCACCGGCGGCGTACGGCAGGCGGCGGCTGAAACAGAGCAAGCCGGGAGAGAGAGATGGAGGTAGGGGCTCTTTTGCGATTTCTGAAAATTTCAGGGACCTCTCGGTAAACAAAAATTATCTCCTATTTGGAGGGCTCAAATGGGAAAGTGTTGAATACCATTTTTGCATAACTTTTCAAGATCTACAACTTTTGTGTTATGAAAATTTTCGTTTGAAACTCACATTTTGAACTATTGGTACATTTACATATTTGCACAAAAGGACTTTAGTTTTAATCAGTTTTTGACTTGATTTTGGCTGAAGTTCAATTGAGCACATGTCAATTGAAATACCTCTCATGAGCCAACAAAAATTTTGTGCACATTTTTGAATTAAAATTTGAGTAGTTTTTCACTCCTTTCTCTTTTTCCTTTAATTTCTTTTGTATGATTTGTGTCTTATTTGGTCCTTTCTCTTTGAATTAGTTTCCCAAATTTTTCTTTTAACTTTAACTAAGGTGTATTGATTGGATTTAAAAGTGTTGACACCTGAAGTGTCACAGCCTACCCCCCTTAAAAGAATCTCATCCCGAGATTGGATGATTAAATTGAGGCGGGGAAAATGATATACCTGAGGTGGAGCTAATGAAACCCGGATAATGTCGATTAAGATAATCCTCCGTCTCCCAGGTGGCTTCTTCTTCAGTGTGATGAGACCACTGAATTTTATACATTTTTACCACCTTTCGACGAGTACCTCTCTCTTTTTGATCCAGAATTCTAAGTGGATATTCGGTATATGAGAGATCGGGCTCCACTAAAATTTCCTGCTGATCAATGATTTCCGTAGGAACTCGAACACATTTCTTAAGTTGGGATATGTGGAAAACATTATGGATGGCGGCAAGTCGTGAAGGAAGTCGCAAACGATAAGCCACGGGTCCACATTCTTCAATGATTTCATATGGCCCGACATAGCGAGGTGCGAGCTTACCCCTAACTCCGAAACGTTGAACGCCTCGAGTTGGGGACACTCGTAAATAGACGTGATTACCAACCATGAACTTCAAAGGATCCCTTCTTTTATCGAAATAACTCTTTTGCCGAGACTGGGCTGCTCGGAGGTTTGCTTGTACTATTTTTACTTTCTCTTCAGCCTCGACCACTAATTCAGGTCCAAAGATTTGACGTTCTCCAGTCTGGGACCAACTCAAAGGAGTTCGACACCGTCGACCATACAAGGCCTCGAAGGGTGCCATCTTCAGACTGGCCTGATAGCTGTTGTTATAAGAAAACTCAGCCAAGGATAAACATTTGTCCCAGTTTTTGTCATAATGGATGACACATGCTCGAAGCATATCCTCAAGAATTTGATTCACCCTTTCGGTCTGTCCGTCAGTCTGTGGATGGTAAGCTGAGCTTCGAATTAATTTAGTTCCGAGAGCCTCTTGGATTTGCTCCCAAAACCTTGCCACAAACTGAGGACCCCGATCCGATATAATTGTTTTGGGTGTACCGTGTAGGCAGACAATCCGATCAATATAGATCTCCGCATATTTCTTGGCTCGATATTCAGTATGCATTGGAATAAAATGAGCAGTCTTTGTGAGCCTATCAACACTGACCCAGATGGAATCATGGTGCTGAGAAGTATTTGGTAAGCCCACGATGAAATCCATGCTGATATCTTCCCATTTCCAAGATGGAATTGGTAGAGGTTGGAGAGTTCCAGCAACTTTCAAGTGACTAGCTTTCACTCTCTGGCAGGTGTCACATTCTGCGACATATTTGGCAATCTCTCTCTTCATGCGAGTCCACCAAAAATTTTGCCTGAGATCTTGGTACATCTTGGTGCTGCCCGGATGAATAGAGAATTTAGAGAGATGTGCTTCGTCCAGGATTTGTTTCCGCAGGTCAGGATTCTTGGGAACGACTAGGCGATCCTCGAACCACAAAATTCCTTTATGGTCCACTCGGAAACACTTATATTTATTTTCACCTTCTACTACTTGCTGCTTGATGATACCAACACTTTTGTCGTGTAATTGTGCCATGATGACCTGGTCATAGAGTGTCGGTTCCACCGAAATATGATTCAAAGAGCCCTGAGGAATAATTTCTAATTTCAGCCTTTGCATTTCAGCACACAATGTGTCATTATATGACTCCATTGATAGGCAATTGCAGTGAACCTTGCGACTGAGCGCATCGGCTACAACATTCGCCTTGCCCGGATGATAATGAACCTCCAGATCATAATCTTTGATTAATTCCAGCCATCTTCGTTGCCTCATATTCAGCTCACTTTGAGTGAAAATGTATTTGAGACTCTTATGGTCGGTATAGATATTGCAATGAGTGCCCATAAGATAATGTCTCCAAAGCTTGAGAGCATGAATAACGGCGGCTAGTTCCAGATCATGAGTGGGATAATTTAGCTCGTGTGGCCGAAGAGCTCGGGAAGCATAAGCTATCACCCGATTGTCTTGCATTAGAACACAACCAAGACCAGTGCCTGAAGCATCACAATAAACGTCGTATGGTTTATTGTTGTCAGGTTGAGCCAAGACTGGCGCAGTGGTTAGATGTGCTCTCAATGTATGGAATGCTTCATCACACTTCGTGTTCCATTTAAACTTGACATCTTTCCTTAGTAGTTCTGTCATGGGCTTAGCAATTCTGGAGAAGTCCGGAATAAATCTGCGGTAATACCCCGCCAAGCCGAGAAAACTGCGGATCTGATGAACTGAAGTAGGAGGTTTCCAGTCCATCACTTCTTGTACTTTGCTGGGATCAACTGAAATGCCTTCACTAGATATAGTGTGACCCAGAAATTTGACTGTGTCCAGCCAGAATTCACACTTGGAGAATTTTGCGTACAGCTTATGATCTCTGAGACGTTGAAGAACAATGCGCAGATGTTGCTCATGTTCTGCCTCATCTTTGGAATAGATTAGATTGTCATCAATAAAGACCACGACAAACTTGTCAAGTTCCGGCATAAATACCGAGTTCATGAGATACATAAAATAAGCCGGAGCATTGGTGAGACCGAAAGACATAACCAAATATTCATAGAGACCATATCGGGTTGAGAAGGCGGTCTTGGGAATATCGCAAGGCCGGATTTTAATTTGATGATAACCCGAACGAAGATCAATCTTGGAGAAAATCTTTGCTCCAGCCAATTGATCAAACAATACATCAATGCGGGGAAGTGGATATTTATTTTTGATGGTCACCGCATTGAGAGGCCGGTAATCAACACACAACCTCAGACTATCATCCTTCTTCTTTACGAACAATGCTGGACAGCCCCAAGGTGAAGCACTTGGGCGAATAAAACCCTTGTCCAACAGTTCTTGTAGCTGGATTTTTAGTTCAGCCAATTCTTTAGGCGGCATTCGGTATGGCCTTTTTGAAATAGGTGCTGTACCAGGCTGAAGTTCAATGACAAATTCGATATCCCGGTCTGGCGGCATACCAGGTAAATCCTCCGGAAAAACATCTACATATTCACGGACTACCGGAATATCTTCGAGACGAATATCTTTCATGGCATAGGCACAAGAGTTGTTGTATTGGTGATGAGGTAAATATAGAACCGAATGACCATGAGTTGGAGAATTTATTTCAACGGCTCGGGAAGAGATATCTAACATTACCCCATGTCTTTTCATCCAATCCATTCCCAGAATAATGTCCATACCTTCTAGTGGCAACAAGATTAAAGTGGTAGGAACAGTTTTACTACCCAAACTAAGTGGCGCATTATGAACGATTTGGTTTGATGCGACTTTACCACCCGGGGTAGATATCATAAATGACCCCTTTGTGTGACAGAAATCTAACCCAACCCTTGCTCCGAATTTAGAACTAATGAAGCTATGAGAGGCACCAGAATCGAATAAGATAACTGTGGGGTGTTGGTTTATAGAGAATGTACCCGACATGATTGGTGCTCCCTCGGGTAGTTCAGTAAGGTTGGTGAAGTTAAGTCGGCCCTGCCTGACTTGAATGGTTTGCCTCTTGCCCTTGTTCTGATCATTCCTGCGAGAAGCCTGCCCTTGAGATTGTCCCGCCTGGGGGCACATCTTGGCAAAGTGATCCGGACTCCCGCATCTGAAACAGCGGTTATTATTATCGGGGCGAGCGGCTGGCTGAGCATTCGGCCTAGGGCCGTTCTGCTGCTGCTGAGGTGCAAATCGAGCTTGCTGGGGAAGCCCGAATCGAGTCTGCTGCTGCTGTTGAGGAGGCCGAATAATCCAACGCCCTGGCTGAGGGGCCTTCTGAGAGGACGCGGGTAGGTTATTTTGCACAATACGATACCTCGGTGCAGAGGCACTCGAGGGTCCAGCAGGTGCCTTGCGCTTCTTTTCAGTGCGGTGTGCAGAAATTAGATCCTCCTGAGATATAGCCATATTCACCAATTCATTGAATGAGTCTGCTCGGACAAGATTTAGCCTCTCCTGTAATTTGGTACTAAGGCCTCGACGGAAGCGTTCACGCTTCTTAGCGTCGGTATCGGCATGATGTCCAGCATACTGACACAATTGATGGAATACTTGAGCATACTGCACCACGGTACGAGTGCCCTGAGTCAAGGCCAAGAACTCATTGAGCTTACGGTCAAGAAGTCCAGCTGGAATATGATGATCTCGAAAAGCCAATTTGAATTCATTCCAATTCACCACATGATCAGCCGGTAGCATCCCGTGGTAATGATCCCACCACATACGAGCTGATCCGCGAAGCTGCTGTGCGGCATAGCGAGTCTTGTTCGCTTCGGAACAAGGATTAGTCAATAGAGAAAACTTGGACTCGATCGTGCGAATCCAAGCGTCAGCGTCCAGAGGCTCATCCGCTTTATTGAACAGCGGAGGCTGAGTACTGAGGAAATCTTGGTAGCTCGCTTCTTGTGCGTGATGAGCATGATGCCCACCCCGCGGTTGTTGCTGAGCTTGAACCAACTGCCGCAAAATCTCTGTCTGGGCAGCAAGAACCTCAGCAATACCCACTGGTGGAGGAGGTGGAGGTGGATCGCCATTCCCTCCGGCTCCAAAACCACTAGGGGTGCCTCGAGTTGATCCAACCATCTGAAATGTGAGTACTTTTGCATTAGGCTCATCATTATCATCATTTCAAATGGAATATACAACTCAAAATGACATGGAAATACTGGAAGTTGCTTAATCAGGTTGTGCAGCAAAACCAGCGATACGAAAACGCTCATAACTGGAGTTCGGTACATGATATGGACTTAAAATTTTTACAAGAGATAGGAAATTTCATGATCTACAACTTTGGTAGTCATCACAAAATCAGATTTCCAGAGTAGGTTAGTCGAAAAATTCAATTACTCCTCCTCTGGTTTTTCTGCTTCACAGAAAACAGAGCTTCTGTAATTTGCGATTATCTCCTGCAATACCAATCCGTTTGGGCTGAAATTTTGCGAGCAGGTTCCTGATGAAATTTGGAACAACTTTGGTATTCAACTCAGGAGCTAAATCCGAAAGGAAAAGAGGATAAAAATTCGAACTAGCTGTTGCCTTCAGCTTTTTGCAGATCACTGATAATTAACACTAGTAGCATTAGGGGTTCATTACATCCATCGTTCTCTCATTTCTACTTGGTCACTCCTAACATCAGTACTAAGGGGGTTACTCAACTCTAAGTTAGCCTAGTAGCCATGATCCAAAAGTAGGCCACACTAAGAGGAGTCTACAAAAGCTAAGAAACAGCGCCTCGGTCTACATGTTGACCGATGCCTCACTCGCCGCGGGAGTGTGAACCTCAACCGGGGCGGGCTGCGGCGCCTGGTCCTCGGAGTCCATCTCTGAAACGCCCTCTATCTCCTGGGGCTCGTCCTCCTCGTCCACCTGCATCTCGTCGGGAGGTGCGTGAAGGGCATCCTGCGCGTGCTGTATCGCGTGGAGCTGCCCCTGAGCCTCGTCCATCTCAAGCTGCAGGTCGTGAAACTGGTCCTCCAGGAAGTTGATCGTAGCGTCACGATCCGACACAGTGTCCTGAAGCTCGTGAACCTGGCCGTGGAGCTGGGCGATAAGAGTAGCCCTGCTCTCGAGCTCGGTACTAGCCTCCTGAAGCTGCCCATCTCTCAGCTGGACCGCCAGGTGCAGGGCCTGAGCGTGGTCCACCAACTGAGCGACGGCGTAACTCTGGTAAGTGTGAAGTCTGTAAAGGCCGTCCAAGCACGTCGCTGTCGTCCGAAGTGCCCCGACCGGGTCAAGGGTAGCGACCACGTCCACGTGTGCCATCCGGTCGAGCCAAAGCGGGTCTGCCGGGTCAGGTGCAGGGAACAACCCGAACGCAGTCAGAACCACCTCCAGAGGGTGCGAAGAGCAAAAGGTGGTCATCGCCCTCATGGCGGTAAGCTCCCAGGTGTCCAGCAGGCAGTGACCGACCATCTGAGTCACGATCGGCTCCCACCCGTTGAGCGGGTGCTGCGGGATCACCATCGTCACACTGCAGCGACGAACTCCGTCCTCCACAAACTCGTGGCCATCATAAACCGGTGGCTGGAGGTAACCGGCTGCACTCAAAAGCTCCCAAAGACGGCGGGGAAACCCGTCCCAGTGCAGGCAAGCGGAGTGCACGTGCCCCTGCGCGTCAACGACCAGCAGCTCTTCCATCTATCCCAACAAAAGGCCGATGGATCAGCTGATGGTATCAAGAACTACTAACTCTGGAATAGTGAAAGAAATGGCCAAAACTGTAGAGAACTTGCTTCAAAAATTCTCAAAAATTTACACAAGATCCCTCTGATGTTAAGGAACAATTCACCTAGTCATCACTAAGCTCAATTCGGATTCCATGGGGGTGATATGCTCAGGTATTCAGAGTGATGTCAACCAGGAAAACTGAGTGTCCAGAGAGGGTGTATTTTGACTATAACTCTCAACCCAGACGTCAAAAATTCTTCAAATTTTTATGGTAAGCTCATCACTTAGTTGTCTACAACTTTCATGTTGAACGATTTTTAGTTTGAGCAACTTATAAAGGTCGAAAAATTTCAGTTGTATAGATGGTTCAGAGTTAACAGTTTTACACAGGGTTGATCCAAAAATACAAATACCATGCTAGAAGGCTTCAAAAATTTTCAAATTTTTACAGCAGCTTGATCACTTAGGAAACATCATTTAGTCTTACTACCCCAAGTCGATTTGAGTAACTTATCAGAAGGTTAAAATTCATGGAAACCAGGTTGCAGACTTTCTGGATACTCCCTAGGATAGTGTTTTAACGGATTTGCTTGTGATTTCCCCAGAGATTTATTTGCTAATCTTTTTGAGAATGAATGCAGAGCCTATACGTCCTCACCAAGGAAAAAAAATTGCCAAGTAACCTTGGTCTTACGCAATGACTTTGGTGGCATACATATTACGTCTCTCACTATATAGCTACTCGATATAGCTAGATAGCCTATAATTCGATTTCGAGTTAGCGTACCTGCAGAAGATTGACAGCATAAAATGAACCTTTCGTGCCAGCACTCACGAAAGCGTCCCCATACATTACCGATTACTATAGAATCGGCATCCATACCATTACCGCCGTATGGACAACGTTAAGCATACGTTATCGAAACAACGTATTGACTGAGTACCGTCTTTGACGGGGAATTGAATTCCAATTTCGAACTATTACTCCCCATATACTCAACCGAAGTTGGTATATGGGCAGCAGCTCAAGTAGGCCACTGCTTGAGCTCCAGCGTTCGGCTCGCATCACCGACGGGAAGGTCAGACTCCCTCAGCTGACTGAGTAAGCATACCTTCGTGGCGATGATGTAGTTGCAGAATTTAAATTACAGGATTTAAATAATGAGAAGTAAGGTGCTGGAAGTTAGCCATACAAAATAAGCCACCTGATTATACCCATAAGATTCCCTAGGGCTTTACGTCCTAGACTTGTCCTTGGAGATCCTAAACTCTTTCAAAACTTTAGTAGCTTTGAAGTCAAGTTTTAAGTTGTTGTTGTAAAAACCGAGGTTGCCATCCCTGGTAGGCTGTCTGCGAGCTCTGATACCAGCTGTGGCAGAACCACCCAAAACTACTGGGCCCGGGTGCACTGATCTTCGTTGCTAAGCAACTCTGACCCAATCTGGCACTCACCGGTAGTTCCTCGAGTGAAGCCTCGATAAAAGCCACGCTATTCCAGGATCAGCAGACAACACTCACACGAAGGTGAGCCCAGAGATTACAACACAAACCATTTCATACATCTCAGAGTGATTGCAGCGGAAAGAAAATTTATTACAAACCATATTCAGACTAGCGAAGTACTACGGAGTTCCAACTCCTCAAATTATTCAAGTCTCAAAGTTCAGCGGAAGCATTAAAAGATAACTAACGAAATAACGTGACGCATCGGTAAAGCCCGTACGAATGCGTCACTCAGCGGGAGGGTGATTAGCACCAGCTGAAGGGCCATCCCACTCAACAGACCAACCCGGAGGCAGAGTGCAAGGCCAAGTAAGACTCGCAAACAGATCTTCAAAGTTAGTACCTGAAAAACGGTGCCACAAGCAAGGCTGAGTATACTAATACTCAGCAAGACTGACCCGTCTCCGGATATAACATAGTCCGATAACTAGACATGCAAGCTTTTTGGTTGGTAGGGTTTGTTTGCCAAAAATGCCACTAAGTGTTGATCCTTACTTTCAGGTTTTACTTAGCCAGATTCTAGTGGAATTAACCATTCTAAATTTGCAACTAACTCTACTCAAACATGGTAGAGCAACCATTTAATCAACCAGCAGTATTTTCATCATCGTATTCCACTTGTTACTCTATGTGACCGAAATCATTAAGCAATCTCATGCCGTGAGAGGCGGACGATTCCGAATCGAATTTCAACCTGGCCAGGGGAACCTAGACCACACGCATGGGGATCGACTTCGCTCCCGCCCACGCTACTTTTCCCCTTTCTTTCCAGTCCGTGGATCCGGAACACCCTCCCCGACTACAGAGTCCGACCACTCTGCACCCGTACGTCGCGACATAAAATGAACCCTACTTCTACCAGGAGGGTGCGAGATCGTTCCACTCGCCGGTCCAATCAGGTACTTAAGCTTACCGATTACCATATTTCTCGGTATGTGGCTAGTACTTTCAAACGCTTAGCGAAATGAGCCACACACCGCGACCTTAGCCATTTTTTACTACACCAGCGGGGTATCACAACTACACAACCCCACCCGTTGTCCTTACATTTCAACAGGAATTAAAGTCGGTACAATTCCTATTTGCTCGCGAGAGGCAGGAAACCACTCGACTTCTACCGTACCTATTTAGCATGGCAACTAGTCGATAAAAAGATCCGGTATCAAACATAGGTTCCTATGGATCATGCATCTAGGGTTTTCGATCAACGCCTAGAGAACTTAAATGCAGAAAACCAACTATTACCATACATTAATAAATAGATGGCAGAATGATAATTCGGAAAAATAGTGGGATTATGCTCCGGGGCTTGCCTTCTTGGGCACTGTCAGGCAGAAAAGCTTCTGGGGCTTGGCCCAGGTCTTGGGACAAGTTAGTACAGTTCAGATTAACCTCCTGCTCCGCACGAGAGTCCGCGGGCACCAGTTCGTAGTCTCCGTCCGCGAGGTTAACCGTTTCTATATGCAATGCAAGATTTTGAGTTATTCAGGGATATAATTTCTTTCCTTCACGATAAAGTTGTATTCCATGAAAGTTAATTTAGTGATGATTTCACATTTCATTTCATGGGCAATCGTTTATAGAGTAGCAAGAATAACTACGGTTATTCATGAATGAGTGGGGTTTTGGGTTTTCATTTTCAATTTCAACACATAGCATGCTTTCATTATTCCTTAACAACACAACTACTAAAGAGCTAGAGATGAAATACTAAAGTAACTCAGATTCAAACTTGAACATTCAGGGTATAAATTTCAGCATCTATCATAGAGCAAAAACTATAACTATTCATGCAAATGGATTACTCTAGTTGCTTCATCTTTTTGTACAGAATGTTCAACATGGCTTCTGGTGCTACAAATTTTATGCAAGCAACTCCAAAGCATAAACTCAGTACTGAAATTTTTCCAGATTTTATACACTTATATAGCAGAGGTGATAAAAAGATTAAAAACAGCAAGCCATTAACAAAGATTAATTCTACAGAAATTTTTACCAAGGATTTGGTTCTCAAATTTTTACCAGAGACTAGTCCTGAGTTAAACATACTCCAGAAAATTTTTCAAGATTTAACTCACTATAATAAATTAGTTATTCAGTTAACTTAACATGAGTTTGCATGAATTTCTCAAGATGCATTTGACCAGTATTGCATCTGAACTTTTTATCACAGGTAGAACATACTCTAGAAAAGATCATGCCCAAAAATAATGATCATAAACATTGTAGATTACTCAGAACAAAAATAGTAAATCTAGCCCTAAGATGCTAAGCATGATTATTCGACAAAGCCAAACCCAGTAACTGCAGCTCAAATTTTGTTTACAGGAACACAGAGCTAAAAAGAGACTCCAGAAATAAATATGGATTTTTCTGAGCATAAGAACTATATATGAGGAATTAAGTTGATTAAACAAGCATAAATCATGGTATATAGCAAATGAACTCTAATAAATTTGAAATTTAGAGATTTGCAGGGATTCAGTGGCACAATGCTGTAGTAAAATTTTCAGAGCAAGTTCATGTACATATTTTCCAGAATTAAATCGAGAATGCTAACAACAGATTAGAGAATCTTGATTGTTCTAACCTGATAACTGTTTTGGTTTGGTGTCATCTTTTTACTGTGATCTTAGCATCCCATTAGTTATAACATATCCAAAAATCAAGGTCATTTGATGAGCAGAACTTCATGAACATGCATAAGGTGATTTTCTTAATCTTTTCCCTAGATTAAATTCGGTTGAGTTTCTGCAAATGTGGATGTTACAAAATTTGTAGATTTTGTTACAAGGATTCCAGATCAGTTGAGTTTGCATTTTTCTGATTTTTCTGTGATTTGTTTCGCATTTTAGAAGTTCACTGGTATACACTGTAAAACTTGCAGAGACACCCTTGAACGAAAAAAAGAAATTACAACCGGGTCCTTCGCCGGCCTTCTCCGCCGTGGCATCTTGCCGGTGGTGTTCTGCGGTGCAGGGCTTACCGGGGCTGCCACGGGGAGGCGCGTGGGGGAGAAAGGATCGAGGAACACCTACCCTGGTCGACGTTCGAGCGTTTGGAGCACAGGTTCAAGCTCGTCGGCGTTGATGGCGGGTCGGTTGTTCGGTTCGCCGGCGCTGGAGGCGAAGGAGGGCTCGGGGTAGGGGAACAAGGCGCGCACGAGCACCGCGTGAGCTCGTGGATGCTTCTGGGGTAGCTGTCGGGCTCGGTCTTCCCCGGAGCTGGCCGGTCCGCGGTGAGCCTGAGCTCGCCGGCGGCGGCGCAAAAGGGGAACGGCTTCGGGAGGGGGTTTGGATTCGATTCCGCGCGCGTGGAGCTTAACTGGGAGGTAGCGAAGCTGCTGCGGTGGTCGGAGGGGGCAATGTGGGGCTGGGCTAGCCGGTCCGCGCGAGCTGGATCTCGGCGGCCATGGCGGAGCGGCGGGAGGAGGAAGAAGGGGAAGAAGGGGCGCGACTGTGGGGTGCTGGGGGTCTTTATAGGCCAAGGAGCTCCTGGGGGAGGAATGCAGTGACTGGGGGCGGTTGATTTGGTCCTGGGTGGCTCGACGGCGAGCGGGCGGAGGAGGCAGCGGCGCTGCGCCGGCCGGGGTGTCGTGGCGGCTCGGGAGCGGCCTGGGACGCGTGTGGGCGTGGGAGGGCGCCAAGGGGCAGGCCAGGTGGCGTGGAGAGTTTTCCCCGGGTCCATTTGGCCGCGGGCGCGCGGTGGACGAAGTCCACCGGCGGCGTACGGCAGGCGGCGGCTGAAACAGAGCAAGCCGGGAGAGAGAGATGGAGGTAGGGGCTCTTTTGCGATTTCTGAAAATTTCAGGGACCTCTCGGTAAACAAAAATTATCTCCTATTTGGAGGGCTCAAATGGGAAAGTGTTGAATACCATTTTTGCATAACTTTTCAAGATCTACAACTTTTGTGTTATGAAAATTTTCGTTTGAAACTCACATTTTGAACTATTGGTACATTTACATATTTGCACAAAAGGACTTTAGTTTTAATCAGTTTTTGACTTGATTTTGGCTGAAGTTCAATTGAGCACATGTCAATTGAAATACCTCTCATGAGCCAACAAAAATTTTGTGCACATTTTTGAATTAAAATTTGAGTAGTTTTTCACTCCTTTCTCTTTTTCCTTTAATTTCTTTTGTATGATTTGTGTCTTATTTGGTCCTTTCTCTTTGAATTAGTTTCCCAAATTTTTCTTTTAACTTTAACTAAGGTGTATTGATTGGATTTAAAAGTGTTGACACCTGAAGTGTCACAGCCTACCCCCCTTAAAAGAATCTCATCCCGAGATTGGATGATTAAATTGAGGCGGGGAAAATGATATACCTGAGGTGGAGCTAATGAAACCCGGATAATGTCGATTAAGATAATCCTCCGTCTCCCAGGTGGCTTCTTCTTCAGTGTGATGAGACCACTGAATTTTATACATTTTTACCACCTTTCGACGAGTACCTCTCTCTTTTTGATCCAGAATTCTAAGTGGATATTCGGTATATGAGAGATCGGGCTCCACTAAAATTTCCTGCTGATCAATGATTTCCGTAGGAACTCGAACACATTTCTTAAGTTGGGATATGTGGAAAACATTATGGATGGCGGCAAGTCGTGAAGGAAGTCGCAAACGATAAGCCACGGGTCCACATTCTTCAATGATTTCATATGGCCCGACATAGCGAGGTGCGAGCTTACCCCTAACTCCGAAACGTTGAACGCCTCGAGTTGGGGACACTCGTAAATAGACGTGATTACCAACCATGAACTTCAAAGGATCCCTTCTTTTATCGAAATAACTCTTTTGCCGAGACTGGGCTGCTCGGAGGTTTGCTTGTACTATTTTTACTTTCTCTTCAGCCTCGACCACTAATTCAGGTCCAAAGATTTGACGTTCTCCAGTCTGGGACCAACTCAAAGGAGTTCGACACCGTCGACCATACAAGGCCTCGAAGGGTGCCATCTTCAGACTGGCCTGATAGCTGTTGTTATAAGAAAACTCAGCCAAGGATAAACATTTGTCCCAGTTTTTGTCATAATGGATGACACATGCTCGAAGCATATCCTCAAGAATTTGATTCACCCTTTCGGTCTGTCCGTCAGTCTGTGGATGGTAAGCTGAGCTTCGAATTAATTTAGTTCCGAGAGCCTCTTGGATTTGCTCCCAAAACCTTGCCACAAACTGAGGACCCCGATCCGATATAATTGTTTTGGGTGTACCGTGTAGGCAGACAATCCGATCAATATAGATCTCCGCATATTTCTTGGCTCGATATTCAGTATGCATTGGAATAAAATGAGCAGTCTTTGTGAGCCTATCAACACTGACCCAGATGGAATCATGGTGCTGAGAAGTATTTGGTAAGCCCACGATGAAATCCATGCTGATATCTTCCCATTTCCAAGATGGAATTGGTAGAGGTTGGAGAGTTCCAGCAACTTTCAAGTGACTAGCTTTCACTCTCTGGCAGGTGTCACATTCTGCGACATATTTGGCAATCTCTCTCTTCATGCGAGTCCACCAAAAATTTTGCCTGAGATCTTGGTACATCTTGGTGCTGCCCGGATGAATAGAGAATTTAGAGAGATGTGCTTCGTCCAGGATTTGTTTCCGCAGGTCAGGATTCTTGGGAACAACTAGGCGATCCTCGAACCACAAAATTCCTTTATGGTCCACTCGGAAACACTTATATTTATTTTCACCTTCTACTACTTGCTGCTTGATGATACCAACACTTTTGTCGTGTAATTGTGCCATGATGACCTGGTCATAGAGTGTCGGTTCCACCGAAATATGATTCAAAGAGCCCTGAGGAATAATTTCTAATTTCAGCCTTTGCATTTCAGCACACAATGTGTCATTATATGACTCCATTGATAGGCAATTGCAGTGAACCTTGCGACTGAGCGCATCGGCTACAACATTCGCCTTGCCCGGATGATAATGAACCTCCAGATCATAATCTTTGATTAATTCCAGCCATCTTCGTTGCCTCATATTCAGCTCACTTTGAGTGAAAATGTATTTGAGACTCTTATGGTCGGTATAGATATTGCAATGAGTGCCCATAAGATAATGTCTCCAAAGCTTGAGAGCATGAATAACGGCGGCTAGTTCCAGATCATGAGTGGGATAATTTAGCTCGTGTGGCCGAAGAGCTCGGGAAGCATAAGCTATCACCCGATTGTCTTGCATTAGAACACAACCAAGACCAGTGCCTGAAGCATCACAATAAACGTCGTATGGTTTATTGTTGTCAGGTTGAGCCAAGACTGGCGCAGTGGTTAGATGTGCTCTCAATGTATGGAATGCTTCATCACACTTCGTGTTCCATTTAAACTTGACATCTTTCCTTAGTAGTTCTGTCATGGGCTTAGCAATTCTGGAGAAGTCCGGAATAAATCTGCGGTAATACCCCGCCAAGCCGAGAAAACTGCGGATCTGATGAACTGAAGTAGGAGGTTTCCAGTCCATCACTTCTTGTACTTTGCTGGGATCAACTGAAATGCCTTCACTAGATATAGTGTGACCCAGAAATTTGACTGTGTCCAGCCAGAATTCACACTTGGAGAATTTTGCGTACAGCTTATGATCTCTGAGACGTTGAAGAACAATGCGCAGATGTTGCTCATGTTCTGCCTCATCTTTGGAATAGATTAGATTGTCATCAATAAAGACCACGACAAACTTGTCAAGTTCCGGCATAAATACCGAGTTCATGAGATACATAAAATAAGCCGGAGCATTGGTGAGACCGAAAGACATAACCAAATATTCATAGAGACCATATCGGGTTGAGAAGGCGGTCTTGGGAATATCGCAAGGCCGGATTTTAATTTGATGATAACCCGAACGAAGATCAATCTTGGAGAAAATCTTTGCTCCAGCCAATTGATCAAACAATACATCAATGCGGGGAAGTGGATATTTATTTTTGATGGTCACCGCATTGAGAGGCCGGTAATCAACACACAACCTCAGACTATCATCCTTCTTCTTTACGAACAATGCTGGACAGCCCCAAGGTGAAGCACTTGGGCGAATAAAACCCTTGTCCAACAGTTCTTGTAGCTGGATTTTTTGTTCAGCCAATTCTTTAGGCGGCATTCGGTATGGCCTTTTTGAAATAGGTGCTGTACCAGGCTGAAGTTCAATGACAAATTCGATATCCCGGTCTGGCGGCATACCAGGTAAATCCTCCGGAAAAACATCTACATATTCACGGACTACCGGAATATCTTCGAGACGAATATCTTTCATGGCATAGGCACAAGAGTTGTTGTATTGGTGATGAGGTAAATATAGAACCGAATGACCATGAGTTGGAGAATTTATTTCAACGGCTCGGGAAGAGATATCTAACATTACCCCATGTCTTTTCATCCAATCCATTCCCAGAATAATGTCCATACCTTCTAGTGGCAACAAGATTAAAGTGGTAGGAACAGTTTTACTACCCAAACTAAGTGGCGCATTATGAACGATTTGGTTTGATGCGACTTTACCACCCGGGGTAGATATCATAAATGACCCCTTTGTGTGACAGAAATCTAACCCAACCCTTGCTCCGAATTTAGAACTAATGAAGCTATGAGAGGCACCAGAATCGAATAAGATAACTGTGGGGTGTTGGTTTATAGAGAATGTACCCGACATGATTGGTGCTCCCTCGGGTAGTTCAGTAAGGTTGGTGAAGTTAAGTCGGCCCTGCCTGACTTGAATGGTTTGCCTCTTGCCCTTGTTCTGATCATTCCTGCGAGAAGCCTGCCCTTGAGATTGTCCCGCCTGGGGGCACATCTTGGCAAAGTGATCCGGACTCCCGCATCTGAAACAGCGGTTATTATTATCGGGGCGAGCGGCTGGCTGAGCATTCGGCCTAGGGCCGTTCTGCTGCTGCTGAGGTGCAAATCGAGCTTGCTGGGGAAGCCCGAATCGAGTCTGCTGCTGCTGTTGAGGAGGCCGAATAATCCAACGCCCTGGCTGAGGGGCCTTCTGAGAGGACGCGGGTAGGTTATTTTGCACAATACGATACCTCGGTGCAGAGGCACTCGAGGGTCCAGCAGGTGCCTTGCGCTTCTTTTCAGCGCGGTGTGCAGAAATTAGATCCTCCTGAGATATAGCCATATTCACCAATTCATTGAATGAGTCTGCTCGGACAAGATTTAGCCTCTCCTGTAATTTGGTACTAAGGCCTCGACGGAAGCGTTCACGCTTCTTAGCGTCGGTATCGGCATGATGTCCAGCATACTGACACAATTGATGGAATACTTGAGCATACTGCACCACGGTACGAGTGCCCTGAGTCAAGGCCAAGAACTCATTGAGCTTACGGTCAAGAAGTCCAGCTGGAATATGATGATCTCGAAAAGCCAATTTGAATTCATTCCAATTCACCACATGATCAGCCGGTAGCATCCCGTGGTAATGATCCCACCACATACGAGCTGATCCGCGAAGCTGCTGTGCGGCATAGCGAGTCTTGTTCGCTTCGGAACAAGGATTAGTCAATAGAGAAAACTTGGACTCGATCGTGCGAATCCAAGCGTCAGCGTCCAGAGGCTCATCCGCTTTATTGAACAGCGGAGGCTGAGTACTGAGGAAATCTTGGTAGCTCGCTTCTTGTGCGTGATGAGCATGATGCCCACCCCGCGGTTGTTGCTGAGCTTGAACCAACTGCCGCAAAATCTCTGTCTGGGCAGCAAGAACCTCAGCAATACCCACTGGTGGAGGAGGTGGAGGTGGATCGCCATTCCCTCCGGCTCCAAAACCACTAGGGGTGCCTCGAGTTGATCCAACCATCTGAAATGTGAGTACTTTTGCATTAGGCTCATCATTATCATCATTTCAAATGGAATATACAACTCAAAATGACATGGAAATACTGGAAGTTGCTTAATCAGGTTGTGCAGCAAAACCAGCGATACGAAAACGCTCATAACTGGAGTTCGGTACATGATATGGACTTAAAATTTTTACAAGAGATAGGAAATTTCATGATCTACAACTTTGGTAGTCATCACAAAATCAGATTTCCAGAGTAGGTTAGTCGAAAAATTCAATTACTCCTCCTCTGGTTTTTCTGCTTCACAGAAAACAGAGCTTCTGTAATTTGCGATTATCTCCTGCAATACCAATCCGTTTGGGCTGAAATTTTGCGAGCAGGTTCCTGATGAAATTTGGAACAACTTTGGTATTCAACTCAGGAGCTAAATCCGAAAGGAAAAGAGGATAAAAATTCGAACTAGCTGTTGCCTTCAGCTTTTTGCAGATCACTGATAATTAACACTAGTAGCATTAGGGGTTCATTACATCCATCGTTCTCTCATTTCTACTTGGTCACTCCTAACATCAGTACTAAGGGGGTTACTCAACTCTAAGTTAGCCTAGTAGCCATGATCCAAAAGTAGGCCACACTAAGAGGAGTCTACAAAAGCTAAGAAACAGCGCCTCGGTCTACATGTTGACCGATGCCTCACTCGCCGCGGGAGTGTGAACCTCAACCGGGGCGGGCTGCGGCGCCTGGTCCTCGGAGTCCATCTCTGAAACGCCCTCTATCTCCTGGGGCTCGTCCTCCTCATCCACCTGCATCTCGTCGGGAGGTGCGTGAAGGGCATCCTGCGCGTGCTGTATCGCGTGGAGCTGCCCCTGAGCCTCGTCCATCTCAAGCTGCAGGTCGTGAAACTGGTCCTCCAGGAAGTTGATCGTAGCGTCACGATCCGACACAGTGTCCTGAAGCTCGTGAACCTGGCCGTGGAGCTGGGCGATAAGAGTAGCCCTGCTCTCGAGCTCGGTACTAGCCTCCTGAAGCTGCCCATCTCTCAGCTGGACCGCCAGGTGCAGGGCCTGAGCGTGGTCCACCAACTGAGCGACGGCGTAACTCTGGTAAGTGTGAAGTCTGTAAAGGCCGTCCAAGCACGTCGCTGTCGTCCGAAGTGCCCCGACCGGGTCAAGGGTAGCGACCACGTCCACGTGTGCCATCCGGTCGAGCCAAAGCGGGTCTGCCGGGTCAGGTGCAGGGAACAACCCGAACGCAGTCAGAACCACCTCCAGAGGGTGCGAAGAGCAAAAGGTGGTCATCGCCCTCATGGCGGTAAGCTCCCAGGTGTCCAGCAGGCAGTGACCGACCATCTGAGTCACGATCGGCTCCCACCCGTTGAGCGGGTGCTGCGGGATCACCATCGTCACACTGCAGCGACGAACTCCGTCCTCCACAAACTCGTGGCCATCATAAACCGGTGGCTGGAGGTAACCGGCTGCACTCAAAAGCTCCCAAAGACGGCGGGGAAACCCGTCCCAGTGCAGGCAAGCGGAGTGCACGTGCCCCTGCGCGTCAACGACCAGCAGCTCTTCCATCTATCCCAACAAAAGGCCGATGGATCAGCTGATGGTATCAAGAACTACTAACTCTGGAATAGTGAAAGAAATGGCCAAAACTGTAGAGAACTTGCTTCAAAAATTCTCAAAAATTTACACAAGATCCCTCTGATGTTAAGGAACAATTCACCTAGTCATCACTAAGCTCAATTCGGATTCCATGGGGGTGATATGCTCAGGTATTCAGAGTGATGTCAACCAGGAAAACTGAGTGTCCAGAGAGGGTGTATTTTGACTATAACTCTCAACCCAGACGTCAAAAATTCTTCAAATTTTTATGGTAAGCTCATCACTTAGTTGTCTACAACTTTCATGTTGAACGATTTTTAGTTTGAGCAACTTATAAAGGTCGAAAAATTTCAGTTGTATAGATGGTTCAGAGTTAACAGTTTTACACAGGGTTGATCCAAAAATACAAATACCATGCTAGAAGGCTTCAAAAATTTTCAAATTTTTACAGCAGCTTGATCACTTAGGAAACATCATTTAGTCTTACTACCCCAAGTCGATTTGAGTAACTTATCAGAAGGTTAAAATTCATGGAAACCAGGTTGCAGACTTTCTGGATACTCCCTAGGATAGTGTTTTAACGGATTTGCTTGTGATTTCCCCAGAGATTTATTTGCTAATCTTTTTGAGAATGAATGCAGAGCCTATACGTCCTCACCAAGGAAAAAAAATTGCCAAGTAACCTTGGTCTTACGCAATGACTTTGGTGGCATACATATTACGTCTCTCACTATATAGCTACTCGATATAGCTAGATAGCCTATAATTCGATTTCGAGTTAGCGTACCTGCAGAAGATTGACAGCATAAAATGAACCTTTCGTGCCAGCACTCACGAAAGCGTCCCCATACATTACCGATTACTATAGAATCGGCATCCATACCATTACCGCCGTATGGACAACGTTAAGCATACGTTATCGAAACAACGTATTGACTGAGTACCGTCTTTGACGGGGAATTGAATTCCAATTTCGAACTATTACTCCCCATATACTCAACCGAAGTTGGTATATGGGCAGCAGCTCAAGTAGGCCACTGCTTGAGCTCCAGCGTTCGGCTCGCATCACCGACGGGAAGGTCAGACTCCCTCAGCTGACTGAGTAAGCATACCTTCGTGGCGATGATGTAGTTGCAGAATTTAAATTACAGGATTTAAATAATGAGAAGTAAGGTGCTGGAAGTTAGCCATACAAAATAAGCCACCTGATTATACCCATAAGATTCCCTAGGGCTTTACGTCCTAGACTTGTCCTTGGAGATCCTAAACTCTTTCAAAACTTTAGTAGCTTTGAAGTCAAGTTTTAAGTTGTTGTTGTAAAAACCGAGGTTGCCATCCCTGGTAGGCTGTCTGCGAGCTCTGATACCAGCTGTGGCAGAACCACCCAAAACTACTGGGCCCGGGTGCACTGATCTTCGTTGCTAAGCAACTCTGACCCAATCTGGCACTCACCGGTAGTTCCTCGAGTGAAGCCTCGATAAAAGCCACGCTATTCCAGGATCAGCAGACAACACTCACACGAAGGTGAGCCCAGAGATTACAACACAAACCATTTCATACATCTCAGAGTGATTGCAGCGGAAAGAAAATTTATTACAAACCATATTCAGACTAGCGAAGTACTACGGAGTTCCAACTCCTCAAATTATTCAAGTCTCAAAGTTCAGCGGAAGCATTAAAAGATAACTAACGAAATAACGTGACGCATCGGTAAAGCCCGTACGAATGCGTCACTCAGCGGGAGGGTGATTAGCACCAGCTGAAGGGCCATCCCACTCAACAGACCAACCCGGAGGCAGAGTGCAAGGCCAAGTAAGACTCGCAAACAGATCTTCAAAGTTAGTACCTGAAAAACGGTGCCACAAGCAAGGCTGAGTATACTAATACTCAGCAAGACTGACCCGTCTCCGGATATAACATAGTCCGATAACTAGACATGCAAGCTTTTTGGTTGGTAGGGTTTGTTTGCCAAAAATGCCACTAAGTGTTGATCCTTACTTTCAGGTTTTACTTAGCCAGATTCTAGTGGAATTAACCATTCTAAATTTGCAACTAACTCTACTCAAACATGGTAGAGCAACCATTTAATCAACCAGCAGTATTTTCATCATCGTATTCCACTTGTTACTCTATGTGACCGAAATCATTAAGCAATCTCATGCCGTGAGAGGCGGACGATTCCGAATCGAATTTCAACCTGGCCAGGGGAACCTAGACCACACGCATGGGGATCGACTTCGCTCCCGCCCACGCTACTTTTCCCCTTTCTTTCCAGTCCGTGGATCCGGAACACCCTCCCCGACTACAGAGTCCGACCACTCTGCACCCGTACGTCGCGACATAAAATGAACCCTACTTCTACCAGGAGGGTGCGAGATCGTTCCACTCGCCGGTCCAATCAGGTACTTAAGCTTACCGATTACCATATTTCTCGGTATGTGGCTAGTACTTTCAAACGCTTAGCGAAATGAGCCACACACCGCGACCTTAGCCATTTTTTACTACACCAGCGGGGTATCACAACTACACAACCCCACCCGTTGTCCTTACATTTCAACAGGAATTAAAGTCGGTACAATTCCTATTTGCTCGCGAGAGGCAGGAAACCACTCGACTTCTACCGTACCTATTTAGCATGGCAACTAGTCGATAAAAAGATCCGGTATCAAACATAGGTTCCTATGGATCATGCATCTAGGGTTTTCGATCAACGCCTAGAGAACTTAAATGCAGAAAACCAACTATTACCATACATTAATAAATAGATGGCAGAATGATAATTCGGAAAAATAGTGGGATTATGCTCCGGGGCTTGCCTTCTTGGGCACTGTCAGGCAGAAAAGCTTCTGGGGCTTGGCCCAGGTCTTGGGACAAGTTAGTACAGTTCAGATTAACCTCCTGCTCCGCACGAGAGTCCGCGGGCACCAGTTCGTAGTCTCCGTCCGCGAGGTTAACCGTTTCTATATGCAATGCAAGATTTTGAGTTATTCAGGGATATAATTTCTTTCCTTCACGATAAAGTTGTATTCCATGAAAGTTAATTTAGTGATGATTTCACATTTCATTTCATGGGCAATCGTTTATAGAGTAGCAAGAATAACTACGGTTATTCATGAATGAGTGGGGTTTTGGGTTTTCATTTTCAATTTCAACACATAGCATGCTTTCATTATTCCTTAACAACACAACTACTAAAGAGCTAGAGATGAAATACTAAAGTAACTCAGATTCAAACTTGAACATTCAGGGTATAAATTTCAGCATCTATCATAGAGCAAAAACTATAACTATTCATGCAAATGGATTACTCTAGTTGCTTCATCTTTTTGTACAGAATGTTCAACATGGCTTCTGGTGCTACAAATTTTATGCAAGCAACTCCAAAGCATAAACTCAGTACTGAAATTTTTCCAGATTTTATACACTTATATAGCAGAGGTGATAAAAAGATTAAAAACAGCAAGCCATTAACAAAGATTAATTCTACAGAAATTTTTACCAAGGATTTGGTTCTCAAATTTTTACCAGAGACTAGTCCTGAGTTAAACATACTCCAGAAAATTTTTCAAGATTTAACTCACTATAATAAATTAGTTATTCAGTTAACTTAACATGAGTTTGCATGAATTTCTCAAGATGCATTTGACCAGTATTGCATCTGAACTTTTTATCACAGGTAGAACATACTCTAGAAAAGATCATGCCCAAAAATAATGATCATAAACATTGTAGATTACTCAGAACAAAAATAGTAAATCTAGCCCTAAGATGCTAAGCATGATTATTCGACAAAGCCAAACCCAGTAACTGCAGCTCAAATTTTGTTTACAGGAACACAGAGCTAAAAAGAGACTCCAGAAATAAATATGGATTTTTCTGAGCATAAGAACTATATATGAGGAATTAAGTTGATTAAACAAGCATAAATCATGGTATATAGCAAATGAACTCTAATAAATTTGAAATTTAGAGATTTGCAGGGATTCAGTGGCACAATGCTGTAGTAAAATTTTCAGAGCAAGTTCATGTACATATTTTCCAGAATTAAATCGAGAATGCTAACAACAGATTAGAGAATCTTGATTGTTCTAACCTGATAACTGTTTTGGTTTGGTGTCATCTTTTTACTGTGATCTTAGCATCCCATTAGTTATAACATATCCAAAAATCAAGGTCATTTGATGAGCAGAACTTCATGAACATGCATAAGGTGATTTTCTTAATCTTTTCCCTAGATTAAATTCGGTTGAGTTTCTGCAAATGTGGATGTTACAAAATTTGTAGATTTTGTTACAAGGATTCCAGATCAGTTGAGTTTGCATTTTTCTGATTTTTCTGTGATTTGTTTCGCATTTTAGAAGTTCACTGGTATACACTGTAAAACTTGCAGAGACACCCTTGAACGAAAAAAAGAAATTACAACCGGGTCCTTCGCCGGCCTTCTCCGCCGTGGCATCTTGCCGGTGGTGTTCTGCGGTGCAGGGCTTACCGGGGCTGCCACGGGGAGGCGCGTGGGGGAGAAAGGATCGAGGAACACCTACCCTGGTCGACGTTCGAGCGTTTGGAGCACAGGTTCAAGCTCGTCGGCGTTGATGGCGGGTCGGTTGTTCGGTTCGCCGGCGCTGGAGGCGAAGGAGGGCTCGGGGTAGGGGAACAAGGCGCGCACGAGCACCGCGTGAGCTCGTGGATGCTTCTGGGGTAGCTGTCGGGCTCGGTCTTCCCCGGAGCTGGCCGGTCCGCGGTGAGCCTGAGCTCGCCGGCGGCGGCGCAAAAGGGGAACGGCTTCGGGAGGGGGTTTGGATTCGATTCCGCGCGCGTGGAGCTTAACTGGGAGGTAGCGAAGCTGCTGCGGTGGTCGGAGGGGGCAATGTGGGGCTGGGCTAGCCGGTCCGCGCGAGCTGGATCTCGGCGGCCATGGCGGAGCGGCGGGAGGAGGAAGAAGGGGAAGAAGGGGCGCGACTGTGGGGTGCTGGGGGTCTTTATAGGCCAAGGAGCTCCTGGGGGAGGAATGCAGTGACTGGGGGCGGTTGATTTGGTCCTGGGTGGCTCGACGGCGAGCGGGCGGAGGAGGCAGCGGCGCTGCGCCGGCCGGGGTGTCGTGGCGGCTCGGGAGCGGCCTGGGACGCGTGTGGGCGTGGGAGGGCGCCAAGGGGCAGGCCAGGTGGCGTGGAGAGTTTTCCCCGGGTCCATTTGGCCGCGGGCGCGCGGTGGACGAAGTCCACCGGCGGCGTACGGCAGGCGGCGGCTGAAACAGAGCAAGCCGGGAGAGAGAGATGGAGGTAGGGGCTCTTTTGCGATTTCTGAAAATTTCAGGGACCTCTCGGTAAACAAAAATTATCTCCTATTTGGAGGGCTCAAATGGGAAAGTGTTGAATACCATTTTTGCATAACTTTTCAAGATCTACAACTTTTGTGTTATGAAAATTTTCGTTTGAAACTCACATTTTGAACTATTGGTACATTTACATATTTGCACAAAAGGACTTTAGTTTTAATCAGTTTTTGACTTGATTTTGGCTGAAGTTCAATTGAGCACATGTCAATTGAAATACCTCTCATGAGCCAACAAAAATTTTGTGCACATTTTTGAATTAAAATTTGAGTAGTTTTTCACTCCTTTCTCTTTTTCCTTTAATTTCTTTTGTATGATTTGTGTCTTATTTGGTCCTTTCTCTTTGAATTAGTTTCCCAAATTTTTCTTTTAACTTTAACTAAGGTGTATTGATTGGATTTAAAAGTGTTGACACCTGAAGTGTCACAGCTGTGGCCCTCCTCTTAGTGCCACGACACACTTCATGTCGTCGCTAGAACTTTTCCCTCCGCCATGCTGTCACCACACTAGGTAATCAACCAACTAGCTAAAACATGCTACCTCAACGTATCCGCAAGATATAGACTAATCACCACGAATAGATCTAATCTTACTATGAACATATGGATGCATCACATATGAGAAAGAAAGCATGCATTGAAGTAGACCAAAGTCGAGACAACTAGAATAAAGAGTAGATTGATATCACCATCGTGTGTGTACATACCCCAACGAATGTTGGGGATGACTCCCGAACTCCACCATGGCACAACCTCGCAGGGAGGCCATGGCCGCTAGGGGTGGCCTAAGCCATCTCCTAGGAACCTTCGAAGACTTGCGGCGCCCGTCGTCTCCCTCCGGCCTTGGCCCTAGGTTTTCGTCGAGTTCTGGGTGGATTGATTCCCCGAGTTGAATAAGGTACGAGCTATTTATAAGCCGAGGAAGCCACCGATCGAAGGGGAGGCCGAACCGCCTCAGAAATGGGCTAGGCCAGCCGGCTCATGGGCCTAGGCCGGCCGGCCTACCCTCTTTCAGGCCCGCCTCGGTCTCATCTTTCGCGTGTAGACTCCTCGCATCTTCTAGAGTTTATATCCTTCACGATTGCACCCCTTTGGACGTCGTTATCTTGGAGATATCTTCGAGGAAAGGATAGGATAGGGAATCCTTCCTTAAATCTTCATTTGCTTTGCTTAAACCCGAAGTATCTTGATCTCATCTTCGTGGGCTTGGTCCTTTGGGCTCTCTTGGAGGATGGATGTGCATGAATGGGCTTCGAATCAACATGGGCTTTGGTCCTTCCTTTGGGCTTTGGCCTTCGTCTTTCTCTGTGTTAGCGCTCGATCATGGGCCTCGTCATTTCATGCACCAAAATAGGCCAAAAACCTGCAAAAATGAAGTTCCTCCAAAATATATGTGCAAATGTGAAAATGACCAATAATTAGGCCGGTGTTAGGACGGTTAGTGATTTTGATATTAAATTCATACCATTATCAAGGACAAACAAGGGATAAAATGGGTACTTAAGGAGCGCCAACAGTGTAAGTGAACTGCTCTGCCTCTTCGTTCTGATGTGCGTCTACTCTGCTCTTCTGAAGAATATCCAATTCCCTTGTTGCTTATTCGATCTTCTTACGCAGTTCTAAGGCTCTTTCTGCCTTCAATCTCTTAGTTTTGATGCATCTATGTAACTCTTCAAGCTCTTCTATATCATGGTCTTCAATAGATTGCAATACTTCCATAGACTTTCTCTTCTCTATAGATGCTCTCAGTGCTGGGTCTTCGTCTTCTTCATTGTTCTGAAGTACGTGATTATCCCCAATCTCAGCTCCCGAAGACTGGCTGGCTTTACCGTTGGCCGGCACTCGCTTCAGAGTCTTGGTGATCGTGAAAGATTCCACACCGCGGGTGGGCGCCAAATGTTGGTGACTTCCTGCTTATTCACACAAACAGAAACAAGCAAGGAAGGCAACATAGAATAACGTCGCGGGTAAAAGCATTTAATAGTCAGCCATTCGGATGAGAAGAAGATAGAAAACATGTAGAATAACTTGAGAACATCACATATTAATCAACAGATAAAGAAGAAGGTATAAGGCATAAGGATGATACAAAAAGGCATTTTACTTTCACTCATTTCGTGTTGAACTTCTTCTCATCAATATCACTTACAAGATGCACGAAGGTATATTAATCAAAGGTCTAAAGAGCATACCTTGCCTTCGGACCCTGACCGATACCCCGCGTGTGAGATCTCAAGCGTACCAGTGTCAATCATCCCCCTCGCTGGGGCCTGCGCCCCCCTTTGGCCTAGGCCCATAAAAGGCCGAAATGGCAGTACCGCACATGCAGTGACTGCCACTGACATGTGGGCCCGCACCCCCTCTGGGCCCACACGCCAGTGACTTCCGCTGCACCCCGTCCGGTGGGCGCGGCACGCAGGGGAGGGCGATGGGCTCGTGATTTTCTGCATGGTGCCCGGGTTTTTTGTGATTTGTGGTGGTAGGCTGGCTCAATGGAAATATGTCGCTGCCAGCCGACCTCGTCTCCATAGGTAATGGAATGGGTTTACGTACCGGCAGCCCACTACGGGTTTGATCCCGCGATGGTTTTTTGGTTGGCGAGGGCTGGTAGAGAGGTCACGAAGGTATACAAAACGAAGGAGACGGCAATTTAGACAGGTTCGGGCCACTAAATCGCGTAATACCCTACGCCCTGTGTGGTTGCTGTAGTATTGGTTGCTTGATCGCGTGATCAAAGATGTCGTGCCTCGCATAAGGCCCCTAGCCCCTCTTATATAGGCCGAGGAACTAGGGTTACAAGTCCGTATCTTTTAAGATTACATGCTCAGATTGCAGTCGGAGTTTCCTAACAGATACATTGCTATCCGACCGGTACAAGTTTCCCTGAGCACTACGTCAACCCTGATGCCTTGTACCGCAAGTCAGACCACTCGGCCCACCTGGCAGAGCGGTTAGAATACGTCTTCATGAAGTACACGTGGATATGTGACACCCACAAGCCCCTGAGCTTCATGAGGATTTGGAAGAAATCGTTTTGGAGGTCTTCATAGAATCAGCCCTCTGCATGCTCGTGCATCGTGAATATGAAGGACATCGCAAGATGGACTCCTCAGATGAGTCGAAGCGAGCTCTCAGCAACGGTAACGCAGGGGCCTCCTGGACGACACAGAACACAGCACGGCATAGAATTACACGGGCCGCCCGTATCAGGCCAAATACTGTTACTCCTGGTCACAGGCGTAGATGCAAACCCCCGTTCAGCCTTCAGCCACCGCCGGCGCTCCCGTCCAGCAGTACAGCTCGCTCCCGTCCAGCAGTACAGCTCCAGCCTAGTGGTATTTCACCGCGAGCTAACAAACAAGCATGCCCCACCCCTACCTAAAAGTGAAAGTAACCGAGGAGCAAGAGTGACAGACGCCCAGTGCATTAAAGAAGAGTGACAGACGCCTAGTGCATTAGAGAATATTAGAGAAGAGTGACAGATGCCTAGTGCATTAGAGAATATTAGAGAAGAGTGACAGACGCTCAGTGCATTAGAGAATTGGTTACATCAATTCAACAGCACACCAAGAACACTCGCACCAGAAAAAAAAAGTGAGGTGTTCGCCTAATTCTACCAATCCGACTCTAGAAACAACAGTAATGTGTTGTTCATTGGCAGCCAGTGTGGTTACATTCACTGCAACGAATGCAGCAGGGCTCAGCAAAAAGTTGATCCTCCCAAGGCAAAAGATGATGCATCCGGACTGTCACTGGCAAGCAATCTTGTGACGCCCAAAGCAACAGAAGCACCATTCATCGTCTACTTAACCCATGCTTTGGTCTTGTTCCCGCCCGGCTGCTTCCTGGGTGGTGGTGCTGTGGAATCAGGAGCTGCCGTGCGCGTAGCGGCAGCAGTGCGCGTAGCGGCAGCAGTGGCCCTCGACGCCGCCGTTGACCTTCCCAGGTTCTTCACCGGGGGCTCCGTTGCCTTCCTCTTCCTGCAGACATGCACTTTGGTGTTGCTTTCGAGTTCCTGTAGCTGAAATATGAAGAAAGAAGGCTTAGTTTTTGGAGTAAATGCAATGCTTAGTGCAATCTAGCAGCTACCTTTACCTGGAGTGTTGCCTCCATTCTCTGTGTTTCCAATGGTTCATGATCTAGTTCCCTTACCTACATTTTTTGGGGCATAAATAATAATGAGACTAATCCAAGCATGCTGCTAAATCTCATTGATTACTACATGTAAATTACCGTTCTATTAAGAACTGCAACCTCAGAGTCCGATTGCTGTCTCTTCAGTTTGCACTTTAACTCCGTAACCTGAAAAGGTATAAAAGTGTGGGTACACCGTACACATAATTCAAGCCACCTAATTAAGATTCTATAACAACAAAAACTATTCATGCCCCTAGCATGCAAACAGCAGTAACTACTTTCACATGTACCTTCTGCTCAAGGTCAGCACACATTTCTTCTTTCTCCTTTAGTTTTCCAGAAAGCTGATGATGCTGTTTCTCCAATTTAATTTCAAGCTCTTTTACCTAATATATGTTTCAAAAAAGCTGTCAGGTGCAACCGTGCAAGTGATATGAGTGTCAATGTCAGGAAAATGCACAAGACTCACCATCTGTTTGGTCTTTTGAAATTCAGCAGTATCAACCTGCTTCTTTGCTAGCCCCAATTCGATACGACACACACGGCTAGCGAACTTTAATGAACTCACAGTTTCTGAAACATCATTATCTGATGGGCTAATTTGCACTAACATTAACACCTTTGAATCTCCTCCTATTATCAATATGAAAAGGCACGGAAAGAAAATTAATGGTGCATCTAATTAAACAAAGGTAGGAAAAAGTTATAATCATGGTACTGGTTTTCCTTGAGCAAGCAGATCATATTACCTAGAGAATCTTGCAGCAAATGTGTCAACTTAGAATTTCTGGCCAGAAAATGGTACGTTAGTGAACACTAAGAACCGACGGTAACATACTTACATATGCTGTCATATCAATACCACAAACCTGTAGGGTATATGGCTATTTTTCATAGAAAGAGCTGAAATGACATCGCCCAATGCAGCAAGGGATTTGTTAATATTTTGTGCCTCCTTAAGCCTTTCACCTTGCACATTAGTCTTCGCCAAACGCTCACTACCAGCCAAATCTACAAGACAAAGCTTACTACTTGTACATTCTCCATTCACTAGGTTCTTAGCCCGAACCATGATGCATTGCATACTGAAGCAAAGTTACAAAGTTAGATGGTACAAGAAGCAATCAGTCCACAAAGAAAAAAAGGTTAATAAAATTAGGGACCAACCAGTGCGAGCGGCTGCTGTGCTCATTAACATTGTTTGAACCGACAGTCCTTGCGTTACTTCCAGCTTGCAAAAAATCCCAAACCTCCTTTATATTATTGACTTTGGCCTCCACTAATCCAGCCACAAAAGTAGCTCCTTCCTGGTCCTCCTTTATCTCCAGCCTAAATGCAAAAGATAATGTCGAGTTAACACAAACTGGTTCTATTGTGAAAAAAAAGAACCCCATAAACTTTCATACTTCTTAGGTGGAGACGTGGAAAGGTCTCTGATCTGTTCATTGTAGACCTCAAGAATGTTTACTGAGAAGTTGTATGTCACACTTTCTTTTCTTGCTTCTGCAATCTTGAACAGCTCTTCCATAGCTCTGTAATTGACCCCCCTATTGCTCTCAGTTCCTTCCATGGTAAAGGTCTTTCCCGTTCCGGTCTGCCCATAAGCAAAAATGCATAGATTGTAGCCATCTAAGACCGAGGTGACCAGTGGAGACACGTCGGCATACACATCATCTGCTCATTAATTCAAGATGGACATTAGACAACCAAAGTTGGTAAGGGGATTTATTCTAATGGAACATAACTTTATAAGACAATAATCTTATCCTTGATGTGAAACTCAAATAACTGAATGTTTAGACCAATATGACTAAGACATTCAGGCACCAAAGTTTCGAATATACCTTGGTCATGTTTTGGCGTGAACACTCTATCAAACTTGAATGTCTTTTTAGCTGTTCCAGTGTTTGTAATTGAGATGTCCCCATCATTGGCTACATCAAAATTCACTACACATTTCATACCAGATGAAACCTCATGTTTGCTTAAGGGTCGGCACCGACAGAAAACCCTAATATTTCCTGAAATAGTAGAGATATGAGATTCATTCTCTCAGGTAAATGTTAGACTAAGTGTAATACCTTTTGTATCAAGAAGAATGTTATGAAGTTTCTTCCTCTTGTCCATCTCTTCACAGTATTTCCATTTTAAATCTTCGCACTGTGCAACTGCGATAACAAAACTGTGTGTTGATTGCTTATAACAGTTGCAAGGCTGCAGGACAAAGCAGCTTCAGATATTACCTAGGGCCTGAACTGCTCCAATCATCTTGCTCAAATCAGGAATTGCATTTGCACATTCATGTGCTTCAAGAGATAACAATGTCTGCTTTTCTTTCATGGCCTGAGGATTAAGGAGTGAAAAATTATTAAAGTTAACCAATCCCAGCTGTGGCTTTGATATCACATGCACTAAATCCAGCTTTACCTTTATTTTCTTTTCCATGTTAGATATGGCAGCAGCCCACAATTTCTTATCATTTTCATATCTCAGAGAAACATTTCTTCGTTGATCACTCTCTCTACCAAGGGCTTTATCTGTCGGCAAATGGATAAAAGATGGTCAGCATACGCAAACAATTAGGATGGCATGATAATTACTGCACTGGCATAATCCATACCAAGCCTGTCCACTTCAGCACTCTTTTGATGAAGCTCTTTCTTAAGTCTGACAAGCTCCAAATTAACATAGTGTACTGAAAAGCTCGCCATGGAATACTCATCAGACTTCATGGTGCATTTGGTTGGCTCCTCAATCTGTTTCTTGTACTTTGAGATCAACTTGCTTGTCCTAGAAACTGAGTTTGCCGCCACAGATCAAAACATAATAAACTGAAGTTTATCAGAACATAATAAACTGAACACAAAACATAATAAACTCTTGTTATGTTTTTTTTTATCAAAACATAATAAACTGATGTTTATCGTTTGAACAAAACAGAGTTATCTGCTTCATGGTAGGCAACAGAAACAGAGGAGAGTAAGAGGGGCTCTTTAGAGCTATCACATCAAGAAATAATAAACTGAAGTTTATTAGATACTTTTATTCTAACATCCACAGTCCGATATGAGGAACAAACTCTAATAATTTGCATATATATGATAAATGATTCAGAAACAGCTACAAAACTGTTCAACCCAAAAAAATACTAGGCTGTGGAAACCTAACAAGATTTCAATACTTCATAATTTGCAATCTGATGGAATTAGTTATTCTGAACACAAAAGGACATGCAGATATTTTATACAGAATAAGGTATCAATCATGCGAAGTGTAAGTGGCTACGTAACAGGAAATAGTTCTATGGTAAGAGGCCTACTTTTACTATGAAAGCTTCACCTCCCTTGTTGTTCAGTAGTGGCACAGCACTGTAGAACTTCTAAGCATGCGGGACACTAGACTCCAGCCCATAATATTATCCTAGTCCGTTTGCTTTATACATGGCAACCCTATTGCATTTTGAAATTCTGTTCTCTATTCACTTTGTTGGCATCAATCAAGTCAGTTAAGGACGCTATTCAACTCAAAATAGATATGTTGGCAGATATATATTACAATAAACCGCGAATCAATTTCCTGTTGTGGAGGAACCCCCGAACTCCAAGAACCCAGCACGACAAGCTAGCACGATCCGAGGCGAATTAACCCAACAAAAAGGAAACTCTAAGATGAAAGGTATGAAAACAGGACCTGAGCGGCGCGGGCCAGACTCAGCCGCCTCCTGCAGCGATGGGAGCGTCGCCGGGGTCGGGGGCAGTGTGGCTGCGTCCTTGCGAGCCGAGAGCCTCTGGCTCCTGCGCAAGGTGGGTGGTGTCATCTCCACGGCCTTCCGAGCCGACCTGTGCACGGGGGCCGGTGTCGTCGCCGGGCTCATCTGAGCGTGCCTCTGGCTCCTACGCAGTGTGGGCGGTGTCGTCACCGCCGCCGCCGCCTCCTCCCCCTCCTCCATCTCCTCCCCTCTCGCCCAAGCGAATGGGGAATCGATGCGGTGGAACTCGTGTAATCGGAGGACGAAGCTGCGGGCGAAGATGAGATGGCGCCAGCGCTTGCAGACGGCGGCGGCGCGGAGAAAGCTCGCGGGCTCCGCCGGTGGCAAGCGGAGGAGCACCTCCTGGACGAGAATCTCCGGCAGCTGCATGCTTGCCTCACCGGAGCCGAGCGGGGCTGGGCGAGCGGCGGATCTAGAGTTGGCCGGCGGAGGAGCGGCAAACTGAAACAAACCGATGGAGGAATTCACTAATTCAGTACAAGGAGCAAAGCAAAGCAAAGAAACAGAGGAGAGGCGAGAGGGTACCAGACCAGGAGGTGCGGCGGCGTGGAGGCGGCGTTCGGCGGGGCGAAGAGGAGGAGGCGGCGGCCGACGCCGCGGATCTGAGGGGCGGCGGCCGGTGAGGCAGAGTCGCAGAGACGAGGAGCGGCGGCGGGCCAGGCGGAGACGAGGAGGCGGCGCTGCGGCGGCCGGCGGGGCGGAGACGAGGCGGCGGCGGCCGCCGCCGGCGCTCGGGGCTCGGGGGAGGCGGGGGGCGCTGCGCTGGGGGAGGGGCGGGGGGCGCTCCGCGCTCGCTGAGCGGACGGGGTGACCAGGTAAGGAGGCCTTTAGGGTTTGCAGTCTGGGAGCGGGGGAGTTGTGTGGGCTCGCCGCCGGCGTCGGGGCTCGGGGGAGGCGGGGGGCGCTGTGCTGGGGGAGGGGCGGGGGGCGCTCCGCGCTCGCTGAGCGGACGGGATGACCAGGTAAGGAGGCGGTGACCAGCGGGGGAGTTGTGTGGGCTGGCCTGGTTAGATTTTAGAGTTAGCGGGCCAATTACGAGCCAGCTTGTAATTTCTGTGCCGGGCCGTGCCAGCCCACGAGCAGGGGAGGGGGGTGCGGCCCAAGCCCGGGCATGGTTAGCGGGCCGGGCTAGCCCGGGCATGGTTTGGGCCGGGGCCGTGCTGTGCTTGGGCCGGGCCAAAATTGACGTGCTTGGGTCGGGCTTATGGGCTTCGGGCTGCATGGTCATCTATAATTACACGCCAAAAAGTGACGTTTTAGCGCAAAAATGTGATTTACGCCGATTTCGAAAACGTTGCAGCGCTTTAGCCTCCCAGTGTCGTTTTACGCTTAAACGTCGCTTTAATAACCATGTTTCCACTTATTTATTTTAGCCCATTTTTTATATAAGTCATAATAGCAACAATAAATCTACTAAAAATACTTTCTGGCACCCAGATTTAAGTGTTAAGCATACTGATTTTTCTCAGAATTTATTTCACAACAGAAGATCACTTTTTCCTATTATTTACTTTAACAAGCACCAATTTGTCTATTTCGAAACAGCAACAAAATCTTACATGCAGGGGTTCAAACATTCTCAATAAGCTACATATACAACATGGAGCATCTACGAATTCCAGTGGAATATTTGGAGCACTTTTCATGTAGCAAGTATTTTCCTAATCATTTTTATCACAAAAATCATGTACAGGGGTATATCATTCATTTGATAGTAAGTTCTACGGCTACCAAAATTACCACAGAGCCTAAATATCACACTAAAGTTGCTGTCCAAGTTTCATAAATTTTGGAGTTCTTTTAGACCACTTTTGGCATTTATTTTGTTTTAACATGCGTGCACTAGATCAAGGGTAAAACAGTCTTTGCATGGATCCACATCATAACCAGCATGTAGATCTACTACAGAGGATCACAATGCAACAAAGTTTGTATTTTTTAAGATTTTTATTTAATTTACTATGAATTTTCCAAGTTCCAAACCGAGAAAAACATTTAAACCCTAGATCTATAATAGTCAGGGACTTATAAGCGATTAACCATAACTCCCAGGGGCTAGCATGAAAGATCCACGAGACACATCGAACAGTGCATAAAACAAAAAGTGAAAACACAAAAGCATAGGGCTAGATCTAAAAAATGCCGTGCTCATCTTCAACCTCCAGCCGGTCGGCGGCCATGCAGGATGACACGCGCGCGCCGGCGAGCCTAGCTCGCCGCGGCCGCGACGTCACTCGAGGAAGGCGTCCCTGGTCATGGGCTACTACCTCGGCAACATCTCGTCATCAACGGTGGCTTGGAGTGGAAGAACGGATGAGGTGAACTCGACGTGAACTCGGGTGGCGAAGGGAGCTTGGGCGGCGCGGATTCGGCGGTGGAGAGGCGGGACGGCGTCGACGCCTCGCGCTCTGGATGCGCGGGGTGTAACACCCTAATTTAAATTTCAGCATTTAATAATAAATTTAATTGGCTTTATTTAATTTTCTAAAGTTTATTGTGATAGACTTGCATTTAATTTAAAATTTTGTTCCTTAAGTAATTAAAATTTTATCATAGGTTTAAATTTTAGTGTTGCATTCATGCTGGTGCATAGTTTTAATTATCTGAGTGTGGTTTGAATTCAAATTTGTATTTGAGTTCAAACTTTGTTTGAATTAGAAATAGAAAAGAGAGAGGAAATAGAAATAGAAAAGGAAAACCAGACCCAGCCCAACCCCTCTCCTAACTCAACCCAGCCCAAAACGCGGCCCATGGCCAGTTCCTTTTTCCCCAGCCCAAACCCGCAGCCCACCTCTTTTTTTTCCCTTGGCCCAACTCGCGACCCTTTTCTCCCTCTACCCGGCCGGCCCAGTTCCTTTCCTGCTCGGCCATCCCAGCACACGGCCCGCTCCTCCCTCACCCCGCGCTCGTTCCTCGCCAGCAGCCCAGCAAGCCAGCGTCCGTTCCCCCCTCAGCGCGCACCCCCTCCCACCGGGCCCACATGCCAGCGTCGCACCGCGCCCTCGCTAGCTGACATGCCGGGCCTGCTCGTCAGCTTCCTCCTTCCTCCGCGCGCCCCGGCCGCACAGCAACGACCCGCCGCGATCTCCGCCGTGACTCCGCCCGAGCACGCGTCCCCGAGATCCCCGGCTTGCCCTTTAATTGGCCCCCCACGGCCCCCCTGCACCCCATCCACCCACGCGCTGCCCCGCAAACCCTAGCCGCCGCCTCTCCTCGGCTCCGCGGGAGCAGAGCTCCCTGTGCCGCCGCGCCTGCGCTGCTCCGTCGACCCGCTGTCGGCCCGAGCCCTCGCAGCGATTCCACCCCGACGCCAGGAACCTCCCCGAAGCTTCCACCCGCAACCCCCGCCTGCGCAGCGGCCAGTTTCCCACCGAGACCCCTCGCGCGGTAAGATGCACCGCCGCGGGTAGGTCGACCCGCCACCGAAATTCCACGCCGCCGGCATGTTTCGCCACCTTCCTGACCCCACAGCTTTTCCACAGGGTCGCGGCGCTTTGATTCGTGGGGGATCCGAGGCTCGGAGAAGCATCCCGCACCCCGGACCGCGACCTCCGTCCAGCGCCTCCGCCCGAACTCGCCGCCGGCTCGTCCTGCGTCGCGCCCTCGCCCGTCTCAAACCTCGGTGAGCACTAGCCCGGCCCTATCTTGCTTTTGCGCTAGCTAGTTTAGCCCGTAGTTCACATCTAGCCCCGGACCGCCGTTGCGGTCCGCGCGCGGCGAGTCTCGCCATGGTGCAGAGCCGCCACAGCCCTTGCCCTCCACGCTCCGGCCTTCCCCGAACCCCGTTAACCCCTCAGGTGGCTTGCGCATGACGCCTAGATGCCCCTAGACCCCAGCCGCGCTCAAATCCACCCCCGGAGGGCCGGAAACGATGAACTCCGGCAAGCCGCCGCCGCTAGGCTCACCGCCGGCGCTGCCAGCGCCGCCGCCCGCGCTGCCAGCGCCGCCGCCCGCGCCCCTTTCACCCTGAGCCGCCAGATCTTGGATCAACGCACGCGATTAGATCCAAAGGCCATCAAACCCGAGCCATCCGATCCAGATCCAAGCGCCCAGATTCAAAGGTACCGGTTCATCCTGTCCCATTTGCTAAAGAGCCCCTGCACTTTAGTAGATTCAACCCGCGGTCCTGATCTATTCAAAAATAATTACAGTTAGGCCCCGATTTTTACCAAAACCCCCCTGACCTTCCTGGTTTTAGCGCCCGCAGTCCAGAGACTTCGGTTTTGCTTGTTAGCCCTTAGATTTAACGGTTAATTATGTTTAGACCCTTGGTTTTTGCAGAAAACCCCCTGGAACTTAGTTTTTCTCGCAGATAAGCCCCTAGAACTTGTTTTTAGCCTAGATTATGCGTTTTAGCTCCGTTTTAGGCGTTCTTTATATCCACGCGATCGTTGTAACGCGTAGAATAGTTTTAGACTAGTTTAGTGTGCTGTTTCTAAGTATTGATGTATTGTTTCTTAGTTTTTGTTAGTGTTTGCTTGTATGCTTATATTGTGCATTGTTTTAGCCATGTGTTCGTGAGTAGACGTTGATCCATCTGAGGAGCCCCAGTACCAGTACCCGGAGCAGCCGTCTTCTGACCAGTTTGAGCAGCAGTAGGAGCAGTACGAGGAAGGCAAGTATAACATGAACAACCTATCACTTTTAAATACACTTTCATACTGCATTTTAATACTGTATGCCTATAAGGATTTCCTAGCCACTTTATATTCTTTATATATATCCTTTGGGTTGCATTTTGGTTAGTTGTGCTAGGTGCCGCGCTATAACACATAATAGTCCTTTTTAATTAATTTGATTAATGGTATATGCAACTTAATTCTGAGAGTGGCACTCTGTGTGGCTTGAGTGGCTCACTTCTCGTTAAAATTGGTTTTGTTAGAAATATGGTTTAGGGGGCCAACACGGTGCTTACTGCCTGGTTGGCCACTCTCCATAAGGACCGGTTCATAGAGCGACAACCTGTGACAACAGCGCTACCACAAGACTGGAATGGGACGGTCTTGGCGTAATAATTAGGTCTTTTTGGTTTGGAGTAACTTACCTGCGGGGCAAGGGTGGTAAGCTTCTATGTCCCTCGTACTGAGTGGCCTCGTCTGTGGTATTCTTGACGCCCACTAGACCTGCTACATGGTCGCCGATCCAACCCTCGCAGTTACTCCCTACCAACGAGATTCTTTGTAAAGGCCTCGTAGTGAGTCGCTAGTCATCTCACCTAAGGAAGTGTGATGAACAACTGGCGTAGCTCACGACTTGTGGGTAAAGATGTGCAACCTCTGCAGAGTGTAAAACTGGTATACTAGCCGTGCTCACGGTTATGAGCAGCCCAGATCCTCCTTTTGATTAGTGGGGTTATCTCCTTCCGACGAGGGAGGTGCCTCTCGGGGTTACCTTGGTGGTTTTGGTATGGTTCTCAGTAGTTACATAATTAATTCTAATTAATTACTATGTAACTGGGTTAATGGTAATTCATCAACTTGTAGTAAATAGCTTTAATAAAATTTTGCCAAAACTTAAAAGCTAATGCAGTTGAGTCAGCCAACCTTAGAGCCTCATAGTTTGTGTTATACTTGTTGAGTACGGTTGTGTACTCACTCTTGCCTCTTCTATACTTTTTCCTCTTGGGATACGTTACTGCTGCTCAGTTCCTGCCGACGCGAGGGAGTTTGCTCAGCGCTACCAGGACTACGAGGACTTCTAGGTGTTAGTCTCCCAGTCGACGTCCCTGTGGCGCCCTGCTCAGCTTCGGAGAGATCTTTTTCGTATTTGTACTTCGCTTCCGCTGTATCAGACATTTTTGTCATTTATGTAATAAATAACATTCGTAATCACTTTATTATATCTTTTTACGTGATATGTGCTATGATATACTGTTCATTCTGTTGTATATACGTGTGACTTGATCCTGGCACGTATATGATTGCTCGGTTTATGTTCTTTTATAAACCGGGTGTTACACGGGGTCACGGTGAAGGCGGCTGTGGTGGCCTGGTGGCATGGGAAGGACGGAGGTGATGGCGCGATGAGCTTTAAGCTCGGGGCGCGGCCATAGCGAGGTGATCTCGGGGAGCGGCTCGATCTGGTGATTGGGGGACGGATCGGCGACGCAGTCACGTGCTCCATGTGTGCATGGTCGTGATGGAGCGGGCGGTGGCGGTCTGTGGGGCGGGGAGGCAGCGGAGCGGTGGGAGCTCGAGCTTGAACTCAAGCCCGCCAATGGCGGCGCGGGCAGAGAGAGGGAGGGAGACGCTCGGTGGGGGCGAGTGAGAGGGAGAGGACAGGGAGGAGGGACCGCCCTCCACTTAATGGCGAGGGGGAGCGCGGTCGGCCGGTCGGGGCAGGGACTCGAGGCGCCGCGACGCTGCCCTGTACACCGCAGCCACGTGGCGGCAATGGCCTAGGCGCGGTCGGTGTCCACCCAGGTCGGCCCCACTAGTCGGTGACTCGAGGATGGGAAAAGAAATGGAAAAATGGAAAACTCGAGTTAGACTGCAAAATTACCCATTTTAAATCTCCAGTTTTGAACACCCTAAAGGCCGAATCAGAGAAAACTTAAAATACAAGAAGTGTTGTATATTTTGTGCTCTATAACGTACATATAAACTTTATTACCATGTTCTGTTGAAATTTCAGGAGAAAATTTGAATCCAAAAGCCTATCCTCAGTTTGACCAACTGGACCCTAAAATCTATAAATTCCAGTAGGCTATTTTGTGGCCATCTTCATGAGAAATTAAATATACCAATGTTGTTCAGTTTTTCAGGATCTACAACTTTCATATATAAAGTTTTGCATGATAATGAATTTTGTTTCAGAGAAATTTGAAATTAACTGACATGTCAATCTTTCGTAGATTTGCTATTTTAACAGAAATCAGCCCAAAACACTATGTAAACCTTTATTCATGTCAAAACATAAAATACCAAAGTTGTTCATAATAAAATTGTCTACAAGTTTGGTATAGATAGTTTTGCCTTGATCACAACAGATTTTGAAATACAAGCACAAACATGTTCAAAGGTCGGTTCAAACAGCAAGTTTGTCTTATGTAAGGTATTTCTTGTTTCTAGCTTTTAAAGACCCAATTGGAGTCCAAACACTTTGAGATCAGGTGCATTTGAAAGGTAATGGGGTTAATTTCATTTCATAGAAAGGAATATTTTGAAGTTGTATAGTCCAATCAAAAGTAATTTCAGAATCAAAATTGGGAAAACTGTAAACCCTAGACTTCGCAGAATTTTCTAAATGTAGGCTGACTTGGGCTGCTCCCAAGAGGCAATTGGATGCAATTTAAAGTGGACAAATGACAGTTTTGAAACATGTTTAGTGTAACAAAAGTGTAGTTCATGGTTTGTACAACTTTGGTGAGGAAGTTGAGCTAAGTTGCTTAAAAATTTGAAAGTTTTACTAGGGCCCAAACTTGGCCAAGAACACCTTTGTCATCTTTTTAAAGGAAACTAGGCAGGATTTGACTTGAACTTTTGAACCTGTTACCATGTGATTTTGAAGATTGTCATAATAGCAAAGTCGAAGGCAACATTTTAAACTAAAACTTTTGTATTTGATGTTTCACTTGAAAGCTAGTAAATTTTGATCTACCCCACCAACCAACCCAAGGTTTTGCCTTTCGAATAGAAAGTTTTTGACTTAAGTGATTTCTCCACCTAGTTCTCATTCCTCTCTAAGAACTATTAAGTTATAAATCATTATTATCATATGTCAAATTGTGTATTAGGGCCTTTGAGATGCTAGGGGCATCACAACCCACCCCCCTTAAAGAAATCTCATCCCGAGATTTGGAGGAAATCGGGGCTTTACGGTTTATAGTGAAGTAGAAACGACCTACACATTGTGGTTTATGACTTGTTGGATAAACATAGTAATATCTACTGTCTCTAAGTTAGCTTGGTTTACTATTTATTGGAGGATTGGTAGTCTCTAAATACTGTATGGTCACCACGGCTATTTAGGATGACTAGGATGGTCTTTCCAATGGACACAACAAGTCATGCCAAATAAGAGAGCGAATGAACAAACCATAAAAAAGATGTAGTGGTAGTGAATGACAATGATTGGTTAGATCAATAGAAAGGAGTTACTTCCTGACTTTGACACCAAGAGTGTAAACATGATAGATATCTGATTTATTCGAATAATAGAAGCAATGTGCACACAATCGAAAATTGGACCAAGTGGAAATCGTGTGATTCAAAGTGTAAGTGCAACAAGGCTCCTTAGTGGTTTAGGTGTATTGAGTGACAGCGCAATTAAAGGTCTAACTTCTTTGTGAGGTAACTTGACAAGTATTCACAGGTTAATTAATTATGATCTAATGTGAAAGAATGGATTTTAATGTATGTATCTCATGATCAAGCATGAATGTTCTCATATGCTGAGAATCATGGGCTTTCATTGTACATCAATCATATGTTGAGATTAATGGAGTCATATTGAATATCTATCGCTAAAGAAGGATATTTGGTCATGAATCTTCTTTGTGTTGGATCTAGTCTTGGATCATTACATTGGCCATAATAATTGATGTATTTACTCACTATGACTCGGACACTTAAATTATTGGTTATTTTGCATGTGTCATGGTGAATATGGTTATCAAAATTGAATACTGATGAGGACATCACAATACTGGACGCACACATGCCATGGCCTTCCCCAAGTTACAAGTCGTCTTCAACTCGGTCACCGCGTTTGGTTCGGATTCAGCCGACACCCCTGCACAGTTTCGGCACTATCTCCCTCATACGATATCGAAACGGGGTGTTCTTCGATGCGTTGGAAAGGGGACGACCACGCCGTCATTTTGGTTCTGGTCCTAGATCGAGAACATTTGTGGATCATGCTGTTTGGCCACGACAAGGTGCTACATCACCTGTTTGGGCCAAATGGGCCTTGTATCATGTCGGGCCTTAAGCCCAAGTTGTGGGTGACCCCTCATGGTTTGCCCCAACCCTAGCTCGCTCCTCTAGGGTATAAACTCAGCAGCTGCTGCCGTATAAACTCGAGTTTTGTTTAGTTCTAGTTTTCGAAGTCGAAACTAAGATTGATTGGTTGTAACTGTGACGACAAGTCCTTTTACATTGATTCAGGGCCCCCATTCTTGTTCTTCACCACTGTGGTGATTAATCCTTTTGTGATCAGATCTTGAATACCATATTCATCCTTGCTTCATTTACATCTGCAATTTCAGATTGCGTGTTTACACTTTCTTGCTTGTGTTCTTCGATTCGCTTGCAGGGAAAGCCTTCTTGGCGAAGTCAATCAAGTTGTGCTTGGTTGATAACTAGCAGAGCTGTGGGTGTAGTGATTGTAGGGTTCGAATCATGTCTGATTTGAAGCTGGATCATCAACGTCGAGTTCTCCACCAATCGAATTTACCCCCTCTACCTCCTGGAAGATCGGTCGTGCCTTATCAAGTGGTATCAGGATTCCAGGTTGCCCGTGAGGTATTATCGTGTTTTTCACCTTTAGATTCATTCACGTTCATCACCTATAGTCCACAAAAAAGTCCAAAAATTATTGCACTTTCCGCTGTCCTACCACCCTTTTAGCCTTGCAATTTCATTTTCATATTGCTTTGTTGAGTTTGTGTCTGTGGTCGAGTCTTGTTGCTGGTTTAGTGTGTTCTTGGTCGTAGTTCAACTGCACCATCGCTCTTGTTTGTTTCCGCCGCTATCCCATCCACCCTTACCAGATCACAAGTCGAGCCCCACATTACTTGACTTGCCTCGCTAGCCGCCTTGTGTGAATTCTCGCCGCGCCAGCCCTAGATAGGTTGCAAGCCGCCTTGCCTTCGCCTTGCATCGCAGCCCTCCATTGATTCGTTTGGCAAATACCTATTGCTGCATCAGGGAGATACGTGCCCTTGGATTGCTTGCTGAGAAGCTTTGCTTAGCCATCATCGGTGTTTGAAGGAAAGGGAAGCTTTGCCCTAGCTGCCGCCGCCCTTCCTGCTTAGTTGTGCCTTTCGGAAACCATAACTCGAGGTATCTTCCATAAAACAGGCATAACTTTTCGCTCGGTGCTCCGATTGAGCTGAATTTTTTACAGCAGAAAGATAACGAAAAAGTGCACATACGATTCACCCACTTTGTTGATTTTGACATTTTTTTTAAAAAAATAAAACAAATCAGGAAGATTAACTTTTCGAGTTCCGAAGTTTCTGCACGGTTTTTGGTAAACATGCTTGATTTTCTGTGGACCACATCGTACCTCTGTTTAAGCTCCCAATTTTTGTGGTTCTATCTTTTGGGATCCCTATCCAGAGAAAAATATTAAAAAATATTTCAAAAAAATCAAAAACTTGATTTCTACTAGTCCTTAAGGGAAATTCAGGGAAAATCGGGAAAAGATTAAAAACAAGTGCAGAGTTGTTGTGTGCCTATTCTTTGATATGTATCCTTTGCCTGTTGTTCCAACTTGTTGTGCTTCGTCTAGGGACACGTCTTAGCCAGCAATTGTGACTTGTGCTTTGGATACTTATCGAACTTTGCTAATATGCTTTCGTTATTTGCTAATCCTTGATTCATATTGAGCCTGCTTATAGCTCCACATACATACTTCTGTCAGCACAGGTTCTTTCCTTGCAACTGTTACACCCGAGCTCGACAACAGATTGTGCCACCCTGTTGGCTTTGGTAAGAACACTTGCAAGATGGTGGTAAGCCGCTTGTGATATTGCATTCCGCTTTCCCCACATCCCAGTAGTTATTAGTTGATAGGGATAATACTTTGGTATTGTCTTTTGCTGTATTCTAACCATGTCAGGATCAGGAAAAGATGATTTGGAGTCCCCTGCAGATTTCAATGAGTGTGTGTCCAAGACCGAGCTTACAAAGCTTCTTGCTGATCAGCGCACGTACATGGAAGAGAAGTTTGGAGAGTTGATGCGCCACATCAACAATGCTGTCACCCGCATTGAACATGTTGAACAACAACGACCTCCCCCTCCTCCTCCCCCTGAGCGACGAGGTCCACGCAACCCTCGTGATGGTGAGGATGAGTACTTCGATGATGACATTGCTTTTGATCGTGATGCGGATCGCCTTCCACATAATCGTTACGGTATGTGAGGTAATCCTCATCGTGGTAACAATGATCCCTTTGCTAAAACTAAATTTACCATGCTTCCTTTTGTTGGTAATGCTGATCTTGAGGCTTGAATCATATTAATTTGATTAATGTTTATTCAATGTTTTTTAAATAAAAGCAACTTAGGGTTTGACCTTGGGGCTTTCATGAATCAAACCCAAGTTGATTAATGCCAAGTCAAATGTTTCTTTATTAATTATAACTTGTTTAGTTTAAACACGATATATGTAACAATTCGGTTAGAGCATCTTCAACAGTTTGCCATCCTCTTTCCCTATCCTTGTTTTTTTTGGCAAAATGAGAAAAAACCCTCTCTAACAGTTTGGCATACTCCTTCACCATCTTTTCCAACTTGGCAAATCTCCCGGTCCAGCGCGCAAATATACGCGCGGGTTTCGAGCTTCACATCGGTCTTTCTCCACGCATCGAGGGCAGAAACATAATTTTATTTCACTCTCAGGGTTCCCGATGCAAGTTTGTCAGAGAGGAAAATTCCTAGATCTGGACTTTGGGAAGTGAATTATACAAAACTCTTGGAGATGTGATCTTTTTTCCTCCTCATATTATTTTGGGAGTTGGCAAACAACATGATTTGGGAAACGAAAAATACTAAACTGTTGGAGATGCTCTTAGTTGTTCTCATGTGTGCTATGTTTCCTAAATTATGTCTAAATGGCTTAAGGGAATATCATCTTTTGTAAATAAAATATGACTAAGGATTTACCCCAACTTTATAAATTAAAGTTAATCTAACTTATTGAACTATAGGATGTTTCTTTGAGATATCCTTCACCCTATTTTTCAATAACTAAAACAAATCAAGCATATAGTGGTCTTCTTTGTTAACACAAACACCTTGATAGACGTGTCCTCTTTATCGATAGTTCGTTGTCCATCGTTCTTGCGCTCTAATGACCGTAGCAATGAACCGTGTCGTTTAATACACTCTTTTCAAGATCTCTTGTGATTGGTGTTTGTTCTTAGTTGTTGTTTGTGTATTGTTGTTCTTAGTTCTTGTAAGTGCTAAGGGACTATCTGATGATTATTGTTAAGCTTTTTCTAAATGTTTGTTTTAGATTTTGCATTTCCATAAGTTGATTGCCATAATTAAGACTTGTTATTAGTATCTTTCAGGCATCTGAACGTTATCTATAGAATCCATAAAAATCGCCTCTGGGACATGTTAGTTTTATATTAGTATATTTATACTTGGTGTAGCTTTGGAACCTGATATGCATGTTACTCTAAGAACAAGCCAAAATTCTGAAGATTCTGGAAGTCTCATGGAAAAAAGTGTATAATCTAATTCAGTTACCATGAGGTACCATAAGCTGACAAGGCAAAAAAGCACTGAAAAAACATTAATAACAATACAAAAGACGCTGCCACAGGACCATTTTGAGCAAATCCAAAGAACCAGTCCCTTGTGTAAACAACAAAATTGCTTGGATTACACTGAATTCACCGCATGATTAACATGTTATATACGGGGTCTTCTAAACATTCTATCAGGTCAGACACGGTAATGGAATGCAAAGAGATTTCTCACTACTGGAGAATGAACCACTTTCGTCGGCCGCAATAATTTTCGTCGGCTACAAGATAGGCCGACAAAAATACGTTAAATTACGTCGGCCAAATGAAGCCGATGAAAATAGTCCCTAACTTTCGTCGGCCGCCCAGGAGCCGACGAAATTTAGTTTATTTATGTCGGCATCTGCAGCCCGACAAAAATAACCTCCTTATTTTCATCGGCATCCGCAGGCCGATAAAAATAACCTCCGCACAATTTTCGTGGGCCCAGAAGGCCCGCGAAAATTTAGTGGCCCATGACCCCGGATGCCCTAAGCCTCCCTCGCTTTCTCTCTCACATTTCCGCCGCTTGCCCTCTCTCTCTCAGCCTCCCGCGCCGCCGCCCCTGCCTCGCCCCACGCGGCCCGGCCTCCCGCGCCGCCCTGCTGACGCCCCGCGAGGCCCGGCCTCCCGCGCCGCCGGCCGAGGCCCCGCGCCCATCGCTCCCATCGCTCCGACGCCCATCGCTCCCCCTTCTCGACCGCTCCGACGCCCCCATCTCTCCCGGCGAGCTCCACTGCACCATCGGCGGCGGCGAAGAGCGGTGGCCGAGTCTCAAAAGCCCCCGTAGCGGTGGCGGCAACAAACCCCGGAACCCCGACGAGATCCTGCGCGACTCCCACGCCGCCACCAACGCCTTCTCCACCTCCTTCGGCGGCGGCGCCGCGCTCGCCTGCGTCGGCCCCACCGCCTCCGCCTCCCCCGGCGGCTACCAGCGCATGCGTGGCAGCGTCAGTGGACCAGCGCGTGCGGGGCAGCGGCGCCGGAGCAGTGCGCGCGGCGGCCCATCCCCCAGCAGCGACGCCTCCCTAGCAGTCGTCCCGCATTTCCGTCGCGGTATCTGCTGCATCTCCTTCCTCCATGTCCCTCGTTGCTGCATCATTTGTTGCTTGTGCGTGTATTCGATCCCATTTCGTGATTGGATGTTGATTTGGTCATCGATTGGTTGAAACCATATCTTGAGGAGGGCACGGGGATGGAGATTTTTGCCAGTAAGGTTGGGATCCTTGTGGAATGTATAGGGTTGTATTGTGTTTGTTCTTACTGCTCCTCGTGTTAGTTAGGGTTTGGTTTGCTGGATTGTTGTATGCTCGAGCTAGTTGCAAATCTGGCTGGTCAATATCCCTCATGTGCATATCCAAGGATTTTTCATCCGATGGCTTTTGCTTAATCATAAGAATTTATTGATTCAACACAGACAGACAGCTAATCGGAACCTTGGCAGATCTGTCCCTCGGAGCTTCGGAGACTGGCGCGTGGCGTGATGGAAGACCCTTGAGTTTGTCCAGGTATGTCAATGATGGAAGACCCCTTTTGGCAATACATAGTGTTCATCTACTGACTGCTCAGGTATTTCACTGCCTTCTTTGTCATTCTCTTTGTTTGAAGAAGAAAATTCTATCCACATGTTTATAATGTATTCCTGTATGATAATATTGAAGGCAAAGTCAGTGTTTTATATTTGACCATATAGCTGAAGCACATATAAATAATATTCTAATTGATAGCAACTACTTGCATCCATTCAGTAGTTGTCACTCGAGCATATTGCAGGTTTTGTCATTTGCATTCTGTAGTCGGTATTGTTTTCAGAAACATTCTAAATTTAGCAAACTAATTATTGTTTCAAAAAATCTCCTACATTTGGAAACTTAATCTTCCGGAAGTATTGTATTCTACATTACTCTAGCGCAAGAAGATTAATTATGTGATGCACACAATATTGAAATTGTACATGAGATCAGAATATGTACAAACACCGTTGATCTCCTTCGAGTGGCTCTGTAGGCTTTGAACTCTCATATTTGCTTTATTCATATGACTACACTGAGAGATCAGCTGTCCGAGTTGCCTGACTGAAGTCCTGCAACTCACTAAGTATAGCAGCTGCATAAATTAGAGGGCAAACCAGCTCATTGCTACTTAGCTTTAGTTGTTGTGGTTGACATTGCTCCACAGTACACTTGGCAAACCTGATTCTTGTATTGATATTGTCTTCTAATATATCATGAAAGCTAAATCAAAGATAATTCACAGTTACAGCTTGTTGTATGTTTTCTGCATCGTATCTGTTATTTTCTGAACTTTCAGTTAAGTGTGAATAAGATTGGAGTTACTCTATATTGATCCTAGTTTCTGGAATTTGTTGTTGAAAATGCCTTTTTTCAATATATATGCATAGGTCAGGGTCTAGGATTTTTTTTGCATGACTGTAGGATTACGAATGCTACTATTAGTCCCCATTTCTAGCCACCTCTGTCCCTGCACCACACCACAGTCTACAACACTTGTAGGTCTTTTGTACTAGAGAGGAGGCTGCTGAGCAGAACCCATCAGAACTGAGCAAACAGGATAGAGGAGGAAGATAAGATAGAGAGAGAGAGAGCAAGGAGTGTTGTTTCTTTTTTTTCTTCTTTGCTTGGCCTTTGTGCTGCTGTGGGTTGTGACTAGTACAGGAAACTAATTCACACCATTTTTTCAATTTGTTTTCAGTCGAATGACAAAGTGAAATTAGGTAGTGTGAAGAATGTCCAAAGTGTTTGTTTTTCTGATTTCCATGTTTCAGAACCAAAAACTATTCCCTGTGATTCAAAAGAATATCCTTATGGCTCAAACTGCAGCTCCTGATTTGGATCCTACTTGTTAGTATACATTTCTTGATTGCACGTTTATTAGTAGTAAATTGCATATTTGAATTACTGCAATTATGGTGTTTGACATGTGCAATATCCAGTCTTCTCACTTAGAAGTTTCCATTTGATTAAGCAACCTGTGCCCTCACTCTGCATTTCGCATCCGCATGGGGCTGGGGACGGAACGGGGGTGGGAGCACTATGGGGACGTACAAGAGAAACAGTGATTTCTGTTATTAATTTTGATTACGTGCTACAGGTTGTTAGGCTGTGTGCAAAATCTAGAGAAGATGTTTCATCTCCTTCTGAGTTCTGAGCATCTGACACTTCATTATCAGGTACTTCCTTTTGTTGCTTTTATGGAAAATAATCTTTCTATGAATGTCACGGATGCGTATGTAAAATCTTGCAGGTTAGGCACCTTGATACCTCTGAAAAGAGTGAATTGCACAAGCTACAGCAACTCAAAGATGAAGAAGGTGATCCATGTTTAAGTACTGTGATACCATTGTGCTACAATCAAGCATTTTTGAGGGATGTGACGTGCAAAGATTATTGAGTGAGTATTCTTACAAGAATATTATACTATTGCAGGTGAATTGTCCATCGCCGCGCAGTGCCTGCAGAAGCTCCCCGTCAGCAACAAGAAGTTCACCTACAACTGCGACGGCCACACCTTCAACTACCTCGTCGAGGACAGATTCAGTGAGTAGCTTCCCCTCCCCCTCCCTTCCCCGTAATGGAGAGTTTGCGTGATCTGTGAGTTAGCCAGTTAGTAGGTGCTAATCTTTAGAATACTTTGATTAACAGTGTTTCTGCATGTATTGGACAGCCTCAATTTGGCTGTGCTAATGTAGAAGATCCATTATTTCCTTTTCTTGAAGTCATCTTTGGTTGACCTGAAACAAATACAACTATTTCTTTTTTTACTTATCTGTCCCTTGTGAAAGTTCTTAGCTTAACATGAAATGCAGGTTAATACATTTTTGCTTTGATGCTTACTTTATCAATCAGCCAATGCTCTAGACCATCACGTGATAAATATTGTTTGCTTTTCTTCAGCGTATTTAATGTTTGTACTTCCATGTCTTCTCTACTTTTTTTCTACAAAATAATAATGCTGAATTTGGTTCACTCCAAACAATTAATTCAGTCGTCCTGCGCCAAGCATAGTGAGCTGGATTTTTTTCTAGGTTACGATAGATTGAGTCTACATGAATGCTTGTACTAACTGATCTTTGTTTGTTAGTGTGGAGACTTGAATCTGACAGAGACGAGGGGAGAAGATGGCAACGAAATTTATGCCATAGAGAGCACAACACCCATCTGCTTCCTCATTCATACCGCAGGCACACAGGAGCAAAGGTGCTTTTGCTTGAACTCTCCTCCATTTATTGTACAGGCACAATTATAATGTACTTCTTGCTTGTGCCACTAGTTTTTCTTAATTGTCTTCTGTAACTCTGCAGGACTGTGTGGCTCCTGTTAAACAAGAACACCAGAATTTTCGAAGGGAACACAAGTGGAACAATGGAGATGGAAGCATTCCAGAACATGTGTTTTAACTTCAACTCTACACAGATATTACCATGTGAGATATTTTTCTGCAAGTAAATAAGCAGCCTGATTTCCTCTGCGACCGGGAGTTCCCTCTCCTTTGGTGCTGATTTATTTCTAAGGGGACTCCACTAGTTTTATCTCATTTGATCTGTCCAAATGTAATTGTATCTGCAACTTTACGATTCAACAGGAGGAAAACAGTTTTAGATATACAGCAAGCTGCCTTTTTTTAACATAATCTATTTTTGTTTGTAGGCGACAGTAGCTCACTTCAGAAATATCAAGCGACGAACAAGGAAAGTGGCCACTGGCTTCTGAAAGATGAATTGGATGCTTTTAACACTAGCTACGTCTGGTATGTCTGCATATTTGTATAATTACGTGAACTGTATATACCTTGCTTTTGTGTTCAATTAAAAACTAATATATGCTGCTTTCAATATTGTTGCAGCTACATTGGTCCTGATGCATCAGCAGGGGTTGTGTCTTGCAATTTTGCAACACATGTGACTAAGATAAAAAGGCAGTGTGGTTCTCTTCTTGACGCATGGGATCAGCTGTCACAGGAACCGTGCTACATGGTTGCTGGTTTCGCTTTGGGTGATGTGAGACTTCTGCTTTCGCTTGAGATTGCTCCAGTGAGCACAAGGTGTGTCATGTGTGTCAATGTCCTAAATGCTAATAATGCTTCATTCGATTAAAATCATGTTTCCTTTTCATGACTGAAATTTTATTCATCCTTGTAATTCTTAGGGTTCCAATTAAATGACCAATGGGCATCTTGGTTGAAGATCTTCTGACTTATCTACATGTAAGAGACTATCACACGCATCGTCCACTGTCTTAGAGCTCTTTGTTTGTTCCAATGCATCTTTGAACACAAAAAGTCCACCTTCTGCGTGTGCGTAGGACCTGAAGGCAGCAAGCTTTCTGTCAGATAAAACCAAATCTACTGGGAAGGTGTATTATGGAAATGTATCAACAAAATACAGTTCAACTCATCATCCCAGTGAGAGAGTGGCTTTGCTCTGCAAGATTCAGTTATCTCACCGATTTGTAGTGACATCATGGAGGAAACATACCCTTGACTGGAGAAGCTGCTTGTCACGTCTACTTAAGGTTGCCAAGGTGCGCTGTATATTGTTATCCTTGTCGACTTTTCCAGCCATTCCTACATACTTTTCTTGAAGCTGTTTGAAATAATTCTGTGTGTCTAGACTCTAGAACTCTAGACGCATGCTAGGTTCCCCAGGTTCATAGCCTTAACTTTTGCTTAATTTCAGCATGAAGTAATAGCAGTAATAGGCTGGTTAAGTGTGTAATATTCTGCATTAATTAGCAGGCTATACAGCATAACGTGTAGCTCATGGCTGCTGTTTTGTAAGATCGTGTTATTATGCTCGGCAGTAGCAATAGTAGCAGCCTCCGTTATGTTGCACTAAGATTGTGTTTTAATCCATTTTTTTTAAAAGATTGTGTGTTTAATTTTTGTGTTCTGTCATGCTTTGACCGACAACATTGCCATCATCAATCTTCAGGGTTCAGGTGAAGAAACAAGAGGGGCGGAGATTGTCAGAAACTTTATGAAGGACACCCTTGGCCGACCCTGCAACTGCAACGGCTCATGCGCGTCGCAGGAAGTGAGGCTGCTTCGCCTTGCCTCCGGTCCTCATGGTCTTGTGGAGTGCTCAAGGCTTCTCCACCTCAAGGGCGGCCACAGACTATTTAATGTTTGTACTATCATGTCTTCTCTACTTTCTAAAAATAATAATGCTCGACATTAACAATGTTTGTACTATCATGTCTTCTCTACTTTCTTATGTTGAATGAGACGTGTGGACCTTGTTATGATGAATGACAATTGAGAACTTTTGTTATGTTGAATGACATCGATTTCGATGTGTTTGATATGTGTGGACTGTGAATAGATAATTTGTTCTGATGGAAATATATATTTCTGTGGAAAAATGAATAGAGATGGGTCAATTTTTGGCCCCTGGTCAGAATAATTTTCGTCGGCGAGGAAAACCGACAAAATAACTAATTTTCGTTGGTTTTTTGTGGCTGACGAAAATAAAACTTGTCAACGGCTAATTTTCGTCGGCCACAAAAAACCGACAAAAATTAGTTATTTTCGTCGGCGGCCGACGTAAATAAGGCTTATTTTCGACCAAATTTTTTTGTCGGCCAATTACCGACGAAAATAAGTGGAAAACCGACGAATACGTCGGTTTTCCACTTATTTTCGTCGGTCAATTACCGACGAAAATGGCCTGAATTCCTGTAGTGTCTGTTATACTAACAACATATACATGTTTACTCCTAGCTAGCTAGCAACTCCAGCCATTCAGATTTTACATCTTCCTTTGGAAAACATACAATCCAACAATGTGCAGCTACAAGAGTGCAATTAGAATTTGCAAATATGTTGTGGCAACAAAAAATTGTAACTTCTGGCCCATAAGAAACAGATTAGTGGCACATTAACACAAAGCAGCCAAGATATAAGATAGCACTTCTGTAGCAGATTATCTAAAACTTATCTCCTATATTTCTTTAGGGATATGGGAGAGGGGTTGTCTCCTTTATTTAGGAGAAAAGATGCTTCTTTTTGGAGATCTCTTAATAGTAATATGAATAGAAGATTGGGTAGAATATCTGGTGGAGATGCTCTAGGACGGTTCTAACCAATAGGCTATCTCAAATTAATTCATTCCAAGCTATCAACAGTCTGAGATAGCTCAACAAATAAAATGTGACTAGATAAACTACTTTATTGTTAATTTAACAAGATGAAGTTCAGATACTTGATGGGTTTGTGCAGGTGGCTTTGAAGATCCTACAGGAAATTGCCCACCAAGTTTTCTAGGAGGGAGGTGCCATCGTCCACCATGTTAATAGCATTTTACGCCAAAATATTGACATGAAGTCAGGACTCAGGATGTGATGATGGGTTCGGTGATCAAAGAAGCCTGACTTGCTCTCTGGGGTCTGACTTGTCCTAAGTCTTATGTTTGGTTGACTGTATGAGTAAATATTATTTTTCTATACCTCTTAAATGGGTATAGTTATAGTATCAGAACATGTGCGAACACACGTAAAGCCTTCACACACGCACACACGCACACCCCTATGCACATATTAAAATATACAACTACACAGATCATGTCCTTCGCGAGATCAACAAAGTCGCCAAGGGCTCCGTAGACGACGGGTACGTCGTTTTGACCATTATGGCACCACATCAGGAGGCAACCAAATTTATTCTAAGGGCAGGGGGCATGCCCCAGTGAGACACCCGAGTTGTGATCCTAGGGATCGAATTCAGGGGGCAGCGACCGCTCCGAAGTCACCAGCCACTGAGCTACGCGCTCGTTCTCATACTAGGTATAACATTAGTTGTTCAGTTGCCTGCTCGCCAGCCATGCATGATGCATGCGCACTCGCGGTCTGATCCCGCGTGCAAGGCTCGAAAGAGATGGAAATGACGATTCTTGTTTCTCTGGAGCCTGGGTTGGCAGGGCTTCATGCATGGCACCAGCTAGGCCCTGCTGCGCGTCCAACCAACCAATCGTCACGGAGCAGCATCGATCTGGAACCAGTCTATCAATCACGTCTTTATTGGTTGTTACTGATCTTCTGCCTAATAAATTGAAACGTTCTCTCCAAATTGACCCAGTCTCAGTATGCAACCGAATTTCTGTAGAAGATCTGTTAATACTATATTAATTTGTGTTTTAAAGCTGAATAATAAAAATATTTTGACCTCATACATACAACTTTATTTTCTTAGGGAAACTATCATCTTAATTATATACTCTTCTTTTTTAGCGAACTAGCAGCTGGTTAAATTTCTTACGGTGGAACCTGTACGTTAAGATTTAAGTTATCGACTTGATGTCGGCTCTATCCTAAGATTTAACGACACTATTCTTCAATAGTAGTAGGTGAGGCATCTGCGGTTATTTTATTAATCTCGATAATCAACCAGTATCTTGTATTCTGAAGGTTAGTGAGTCTTGAGTGTACGTGTTTGTGTCTTTATTATTGTAGTTCTGCAAAATAAAATAAAATAATCTCTGCTTGATCTGGATGTAGGTTACTGGTCGTTGGTTGTGCTCGTTGTTTGACGCCTACAATATAAAAAGTGTTGTCTTTCCTACCGTAACCTTGTAGCCTCTCTCCGTTTCTTCTTCGTGACAGTGGAGTAATATAATCACAAGAAACCAAGATGCAAGCGACCATGCCGTTCCTAAACTAATCATCACTTTGTGCATCATCGACCCAAAGAATTATGGGAATTTGCACTTTTATTACCGGCCGATCCACTATTCAATCTGAGAACCGATTCAAATTGAACCCACGGCGCCCGCATCACTCAGCTGTTATTACGGGTTAATGCCCATCGTCAGCATGATGGTATTGCATTGTTGCGCCTTATTAGTGACAACAGGAGATAGGACTGGAGACTGAGTATTGCCCGCGTACTACTCTAAGTCGCGTACGTAGGTATGCATCACACATATATACGGTGTACCGTACCAGTAACTAGGCTGAATGAAAGCAACGACGGTCAGAAAGTATTCAGGTCTTTAAATATCCAATGATTTCCGGAGACGGACGTATCAAGGGTGTCCATCTTTGAAAATATGTCATCCCTATTAATTAAGATCCAACCCAGTAACATTTTAGTAACACTGTGTGGCCCGTCTCCTTAAAATATATAGGGAGCGGCTAAAATACGGCCGACCATAATATAGATCAATCGCACGGCCTCGCCGTTTTTAGTAAGTTCAATTATTCTATAGCTTTTCTTTTGGCAACTATGCATTTTTTGGCAGGAGGAATGCCGTCAAGACCGAAAAATCACAACGCCAACGCCTGGCATGATCCAGCCCCACATATACTAGTAAAAATGGGAAAAGGCAAATATGCCCCTCCCCTTTACTGGATCCAGAACGGCTGTGGATGACGCCGCAGCCACTCAAATCATATCACGAAATCCCAGGCAACTGTTGCTCTCTGGACGGCGCCGCCGGCAACCTGGGTGCCGCCAGGATTCTCTGGACGGCACCTAAAACTCCAAGGCAGGCGCATGAGCAACTCATCCAAAAACCAATCAGGTACGAAAAGATCAGATTTGCCTAATCCAAAAGCATTCATAATTCTCCATTCTCAATCAAAAAACACAATTACTTATCTACATATTCATCATGGACCTTGAGTAATATATGGTTCTAGGTACTGCAATCCCATCTAGTCTGATTTGGTTCAGGAAAATAAAGATAGTGCTACTCTGATTGGTTGTATGTTTGCCATCCCATAGATCTGCAAATTGCAGGTTTTGTAGAACAACAGCAATATACAACTAGCTAGTCCCTAGACATCTGCAACTAACTTTTTTTGCTTCACAATCCCACCACGCTGCAAAATGTCAGGATAAGCTGTACATGTCCTGCATGTTTAAAAAATGATAACGTGTCAGAAATTTTTTGTAGGATGAAAAATGATGAAAATGGAAATTATGTTGCCTATTTGAGAAGACATTTTTGTCTGAAAATATCTGTATATTGCTTAATTGAAGTGCCAAAAAAAGGATAACATTCGTGAGCTGATTTTCTTTACTGAATCATACGTGGGATCTAATTGTTAGCAGAAATGAACATGGGTATATCCTTAGAACTTTCAAAGTTGTAGGTTCTTGGCAAATGCAGCCGGTTTCATTCTGTAGGCTGTGGAACTTATATTAATTGTTCTGATAAAAAGTAAATAATGCTAGGACTTTCTTTACTGAATCATAGAAACAACCATTTTTGCATAGATACAAATTAAGGCAAAAAAATATGCAGCCAGGACTCTTCTGTAACAAGTAGGGATGTTATTCTGCTCAAGTTTAGTACAAAAAGGGGAAGTAGTACTAGACTATCCTTTCATCGTAAAATCTTGAGATCAATGTATTTCAGCTGATTTTCCACAACACCCACTCACAAAAACCCAACTACCCGCAAAAAAAGCAGTAAAAATAACATAGCTTATGTCAGAGTTTATTAGGTTGCTTTGAGAAGCACAAGTAAGCTCCGGATTTGAGGATGCATCAAAAAAAGCATGATCCAGTTATGACACAAAATATATGCATGATAGAGATCTGCATATATGTTCAATTATGTTGCATAATTGAGAAGGCATTATTGTCTGATAGTACTAGTAGTGTTGCTTAATTAAGGTGCCAAAAACAGTAGGCAATGTGTTCAGAAAAAGAAAGAAAAACATTCAGCAAGATCCATCTCATAAGTGTGATTTGTTTGATGTCTGTCATCCCATGTCCAGAAAAAGAAACACATTTGAGAACACATTGTTGCCTGATAGAACGTAGCATTGTTGCTTAATTGAGAACACATTGTTGCTCAAATCAGTACTGTTTTTTATCATAAATATCACTACACTAACACAATCTCTTTTCTTTACAGGTGACAGAGTAGCAAGAAGCATTATGGACTTGAATGTACCTCCACCAGAATTTAACTATGATTTCCTAGATGCAATGTTTCAAGGTCCAAAAGATGCATGCGAACCAATATTTTGCACTCAGCAGCTGCCAAACAAACAGGATGTGCCTACTGTGTCTGAGATCAGGCTATGACTTGAAGAAGCAAGAATAGATGATGTTCTTGGAGCTTCTAATGGTGATGAGCAGGATGCTGCTGGTAACGATATAGTGCAAATTATACCTGATGAAATTGGTGAAGAGGTCGTGTCCACACCTCAAATGCCATTCAATGGACAGACATTTGATACTAAAGTCGAAGCGAGGGAGTATTACAACGCATATGCTAAAAGAAATGGTTTCTCCATCCGTACAGGCACGTCGCGTAGAGCTACTGTGACGAGGGAAATGTCTAAAGTATCATTCGTTTGTAACAGGGAAGGTAATGGAAGGAAAAGGAAAGATGAGCAGACAATCGAGGGTGTTGCTGATGGTACTGACAACGGTGATTCCACTGTTGAAGAATAAGAAGATGCTGAAGAAGAAATAGACAATGATGAGGAAGATGCTGAGAAGAAGAAGAAACTTGATGGAGGCAAAAAAAAGGAAAAGAGAGAAGATGCAATACACAAATTGCAAAGCAAGAATGGTTGTGAAGTTTATAGGTGCAAGGTGGAGAGTGATTGACTTCATTGCAGAACACAACCATGATCTTGTTGTGAAACCTTCACTGAAAAAGTTTATGAGGTCTCACAAAGGTATCCCTAGGGAGGAAAAAGACTTTATTAGGTTGCTTCATGGGTGCAACTTAACCACAGGGTGCATAATGCAGCTTATGTCAGAGTTCTATGGATCTGCACAGGTTACTCCATATGAAAGTAAAGATGTGAGCAACTTCCACTCCACTATCATAATGCATCAAGCGTTAGACCACTTTAGGGGGATGAAAGAAGAAGATCCTGGTTTTTTCTACAAATTCAAGTTGGATGATGAAAATAGAATTCAAAACTTATTCTGGCTTGATAGTGCATCAAGGCATGCATATGTCGAGGCCTACAATGATTGTGTCTCATTTGATGCAACCTACATGACGAATATGTATGACATGCCATTTGCACCCTTTATTGGGATCAATAGACATGGGCAGACATTCCAGTTGGGGTGTGCCTTCATAAGGGATGAAAAGATACCTAGCTACAAATGGTTGTTTGAGACATTTCTTAGAAGCCATGGAAGGCAAGGCACCTCTGAACATCATAACAGATCAGGATGTTGCTATGAGAAGTGCTATCGCACTTGTATTCCCAAATGCAACACATCGAAATTGTCGCTGGCACATTATGGACAAATTTTCTAGCACAATAGGGCCATGTCTTGCTGGAATCAAGAGCTAGAAGAAGAATTCAAAGATTGTATTAACTACACAGTGACTCCGGAGGAGTTTGAGACAAAATGGTCTTATATGACAGATAAGTATGGCCTGTTACTCTTCTAGGATTACATAGTGCACGGATCGAGTAGGATTTCTTTCTCTTTTCTTGATCTGAGTACAAAAGGGGTCCTAGATCAAGAACATAGAGTACACAGGAAGGGAGAAGTAGAGACCATCACCACCGGCGGAGCTTGAAGCGGCCATCTCTGGTTCGTTGATGGAGATCTGCTCAAGGGCGGCGACGAGCGGTGCAGAGGCGTCATGGGCGTAGCGCCGGAGTCGAGGACGGTGGCAGTGACGTCGATGGATCAGCGTCGACGGCGGCAGCGGTGAGTCTTCCCGCTGCTCCAGCGCCCCCTCCAGATCGGCTAGGGTTTAGAGAATGTGGGTGAGGGTGCTGGCGGCGCGGTGAACCTCATACCGAGTGCCTGGCCCCTCACCCCCTTTTATATGGCGCTGTACAGTGGGGGCCCACCAACCATTAAGGGTTGGACTCCCCCGATCAGGGCGCGGATTAAGGGCATAATAGGCCGTTGGGCCTATTAGGAAGGAGATCAATCCAACATTCTCTCCCTTGATCTCACTTTGTACTTTAACTTTAAACCTTTTTTCTGTAATTGTTCCATCACAGATTAATGAATAGAGCATGTTTTATCGTCACGGTCCAAGACCGATAGACTCAACAGCTACCATACACATCACTGTTTTGAAACAAATTCTTTATCTTTGGGGCCCTTTTTATTCTCCAGAAATCACAAGCTTTCCCTTAAACCCATGCCGGCTATGTGTTCAATGAACACATTGGGTGGTAAGCCTTTAGTGAGCGGATCTGCAAGCATTTTTTTTGTGCTTATATGCTCGAGTGTAATAGAGTGATTCTGGATTTTCTCCTTCACAACATAAAACTTTATGTTAATGTGTTTGGCAGCACCACTTGACTTATTGTTGTGAGCATAAAACACTGCTGGTTCATCGTCGCAGTACATTCTGAGTGGTCTTTGAATGCTGTCTACCACTCTTAAACCGAGTATAAATTTCTTTAACCATTCAACCTGCCTCGAGGCCTCATAACATGCCACAAATTCAGCGTACATCGTCGATGATGCAGTGACGCTTTGTTTGGAGCTTTTCCACGATATAGCTCCCCCTGCGAGTGTGAACACATAACCGGACGTGGACTTTCGGTCATCGATGTCCCCTGCAAAATCCGCATCTGAGTACCCTTTTATCTCTAGGGAATCGGATTTTCTGTATGTTAGCATGAGGCCTTTTGTGCCTTGCACATAACGTAAAGCTTTCTTTACCATGATCCAGTGTGTCTATCCTGGATTACTTTGATATCTGCCAAGTATCCCGGTAACAAATGCTAAGTCAGGGCGTGTACAAACTTGAGCATACTATAGGCTTCTGACAGCTGAAGCATATGGAACCGCTTTCATTTGATTGATCTCATACTGGTTCCTGGGACATTGAAATTTCCCAAATCTATCGCCCTTGACTATTGGAGCAGGTGAAGGCTTGCACATATGCATACTGTACTTCTTTAGAACCTTTTCTAAATATGCCTTTTGTGATAGTCCTAATACCCCCTTTGTTCTATCTCGGTGAATTTCAATTCCCAAAACAAATGAAGCTTCACCGAGATCTTTGATATCAAAGTTTGAGGACAAGAATTTCTTTGTCTCCAGTAGCAGACCAACATCGCTACTAGAAAGTAGAATGTCATCCTCCTCATTTTCTTTAAATCCAAATTTCCTTATGGTTTCATCAAACTTTAAATACCACTGCCTAGAGGCTTGCTTTAATCCGTAAATGGATTTCTTTAAGCGACATCCCATATGTTCTTTTCCTTTCATGACAAAACCTTTCGGTTGAGCCATGTAAACAATTTCATACAGATCCCCGTTAAGGAACGCCGTCTTTACATCCATCTGATGTAATTCTAAGTCATAATGTGCCACCAATGCCATTATAATCCTGAAGGAATCTTTACACAAAACCGGAGAAAAGGTTTCGTTATATTCTATCACTTCCCTTTGCGTAAAGCCTTTTGCCACGAGTCGTGCTTTGAATCTTTCTACATTCCCTTTGGAGTCATGTTTTATCTTGTAGATCCATTTACAGCCTACTGTTTTGGCTCCTTTAGGAATTTCCTCTAAGTCCCAAACACCATTGGAACTCATTGATTTCATCTCATCCTTCATAGCTTCCAGCTATTTAGATGAGTGAACACTTCTCATGGCTTCTTCATATGAAGTGGGATCACCCTCCATATAGACTTCTTCTATATTATAAACTTCATAGTCGCTATAAATAGCCGACCTTCTTTCTCTTTGTGACCTTCTAAGGGCCACTGCTTGTGGCACATTTTGTGCCTCAACTTCTGGCACATTTTCCATAGGGGGCTGTAGCTCCTCCTCCTCATGTCCAACCGCGGGTTTAGGCGGTTCCTGGATGACAGGTTCCAAACCTTCGCTCACTATTGGTATGGGTAGAGTTGCGATAGGTGTTGTCACCGTAATATCTGGAATAGTTGGCGCAGCAACAACCGAAGAAGGTACTGGCGTCACTATTTCAGGAACTTTTGGTGCAGCATCAACAGGTAGTGAGAAAAATGGCTCTTGAATCATAGAAGTAGGCACATACACCCGCTTCTTCTCAAGGTCAATTTCTCTAGGTACCATGCTCCCCCTGATCATTTCATTTTCTAGAAAGACAGCATGTCTCATTTCTACGAACTTTGTATGTCTGTCTGGACAGTAGAAACGAAAACCTTTCGACTTTTCAGGATAACCGATAAAATGGCATCTTACAGTTTTGGGATCCAATTTTCCAATACTTGGATTAAACACTTTAACCTCAGCTGGGCTCCCCCAGACCCGAAGGTGAGTCAGTGAGGGTTCTCTTCCTGTCCATAGCTCATACGGTGTTTTGGGCACCGATTTGCTTGGCACTCTGTTGAGAATATAGATGGTGGTTTTTAACGCCTCCATCCACAGACTTAATGGCAGTGTGGAATAACTCATCATACTGCGCACCATATCCATCAGTGTACGGTTGCGCCTTTCAGCTACTCCATTTTGCTGAGGCTCACCCGGTGTGGAATATTGGGCAACTATACCATTTTCCTGTAAAAATCTCGCAAAAGGTCCAGGAACTTGTCCATAAGGGGTATGTCGACCGTAGTACTCCCCTCCACGGTCTGACATTACTATTTTAATTCTCTTGTCAAGCAGATTTTCAACTTCAGCTTTGAATATTTTAAATTTATCCAATGCCTCAGATCTTTCTTTAATTGGATAAATGTAACCATAGCGGGAGTAATCGTCTGTGAATGTTATGAACGAATCATAGCCATCCACACTTTTCACAGGAAACAGGCCACATATATCAGTGTGGATTATTTCTAATGTTCCTGCACTTCGTTTGGCACCCGTTTTAATTTGCTTTACAAATTTTCCTTTAATGCATTCAACACATTGTTCAAGATCGGAAAACTCTAGCTGAGGAAGAATTTCACTCTTCACTAATCTTTCAATTCTCCCCCTCGAAATATGGCCTAAACGACAGTGCCATAATTTCGATGAAGTATCTTGAGTTCTCTTTCTTTTCTTTGTTTCTTTCTCTGACAAGGATTCATTCACATTCACATCACATACAGAATGCACTTTATCACGCATAGATAGTAAATAAAGATCATTGTAAAGGAAAGCATCACCAATACAATTATTATCAAACCATAGTTCACATTTGCCATTCGCAAAATGACAACCAAAACCATCTGTGTCTAAGCGTGATACACTAATCAAGTTTCTTTGAAGCGAAGGGACAAATAAAACATCTTTTAATACAAGCATGAAACCATTAACTAGCTCGAGGGAGACATCGCCAACAGCTTCCACATCTGCTTGTACTCCGTTCGCGACTTTAATGTGTCTTTCGCTTCTTTGCGTAGTCCTTGTCGAACGGAATCCCTGTAAAGAATTTGCAACATGCACAGTTGCACCAGAATCAATCCACCAAGTAGATTTAGAAAACTGTATATACAGGAATTCATTAACAAATGAAATTACATTCTCACCATTCTTTGCCATTATCATGTTTAAGTAGCCAGGACAATCTGCTTTACGATGCCCCTTGTCATGGCAGTGGAAGCACTCATCTTGAGCTGGAGGGCGCTGTTGCTGATACTTCTGTGGCATAGGGTCTTTGTCTTTGGCTTTAGAGGAAGAAGCAGCATGGAAAGATCTTTTCTTGTTATTATGCACAAAATTGATAGACCCACCATTCTGTTTCTTGAGTCTATCTTCCTCTTGCGCACACATGGCAATTGTCTTTTCCATATTCCACTTCTCTGGCTGTGAGTTATAGTTTACAATGAACGTTGCAAACTCTTTTGGCAGAGAGGCAAACACCAGGTGCACCATAAACTCTTCCTTGAGATCCAAGTTCATTGGTTTGAGCTTGGAGTTCAAGGCGCACATCCCCATGATATGATCTCTTATAGTACCGGCATTGCCATAGTACTTCTTTGTGACCAACTGCTCTATGATCTGTGTGGCATAAGTCTTTGAAGAACCAATAAACTGGTTCTTTATCTTTTCAAGGTACTCTGCAGCTGAATCACACTCTCCAATTGAACCCAAAATGTTAGGATCAATTGTGTTCTTTATCACTGCCACACATTTCTTGTTGGCATTATTCCACTTTATCTTTTGGAGATCATAAGCCATCTTTAAAGGAGCATAGTCCCTTTCCTTTTCCTGCCACTCAGCATCAGTGTCAGATTCCCCTCTCACTGGAGCCGGTGGCTCAGTGGGCTTTGGAGTGGTGATCATCTCATCCACCTCTCCACAGACGAAAGCAAGATCAACCTTCTTGATCCATTCGCCATAGTTGTATCCTTTATAACAACAATTGCATGTAATAATTCCAACGTTGGTCAAAAATAGAACATACAACTATTTATGCAATTAAATCTATATCACTGTTGGGCAGAAATAGAAATAAATGCACAAGAACTATGAAATTACAGTATTGTAATTAACAACGTTGGTCAGAAAATTAACAATACCATAATCTTGAAAACAACCTTTTAACCATGCTCTTAAACTTTAATTGTCTCGTTGGTTCGAATTAAAGTAAAAAAACAACTATATAAACTTAGCAGCGGAAACATGTAGGAATTTCTATTTCCAGAAGCAAAACTATAAACTTTTATCTCTAAACAATAAACACGTTAGTGCAAAATTGAATAGAGATCAAACTATAATCAAAACCATTCAAAAAACTATTGAAATTGCTTCTGGAAAATAGAAAAAACAATAAAACAGAACACTCATCAGGCGGCCCAGAAGCAAAAACCGGCCCGCGGCCTGCTCGGCCGCCTCCTCTTGGGCCCGAGGCCCGACAGCCAATGGCCGGGCCGCCGAATTGGCCCGCCGCGGCATCCCCTCCCCCGCCCGCATGGGCCGCCTGCCGGCCCAGGAGGCGAGACACTATCTCGGCCGCCGATCTTGATCGGACGGTCGTCCGCGCGTTTCACCAGATCAAAACCCGACGACGCGGTGTCCCCCAAACCCTAGGTCATTCGCCCCTCCCCTTTCTCTCTCCATTGCGCAGCGGCGACGGCCACTGGCCATGGTGGCCAGGCGGAGCGGGCGGGACGGCGCCACCGCGGCTTGCTCGCCGGCGCACGCGCTCGCCAGAGGGTGAGCGCGCCGCCGTCGAGCCGGCCGTGGACGGAGCCATGCTCTCGAGCCCTGCGCGCACGACCCCAGCGTCCCGGAGCGGCGAGCCGGCGGCTCCTCTGTACCATGAAGTCCGGCAAGCGACGGCGCAAGCACGTTGCGCGCACCGGCGGCAGTGGCGCGTAGACTAGGTTGGTCCCGCGCCCTTTCACATCTCTAGGGTTAGGGTTAGATCCATTTCTGTTCGATTAGAAATCGATTCGCTTTTCTTTGACTTTTGTTTCGATTCACACTCGAATCTTTCTTTCCCGACCTCAATCTACATGTGTGTAGGCGACTGATACCATTGTTACTCTTCTAGGATTACACAGTGCACGGATTGAGTAGGATTTCTTTCTCTTTTCTTGATCTGAGTACAAAAGGGGTCCTAGATCTAGAACATAGAGTACACAGGAAGGGAGAAGTAGAGACCATCACCACCGGCGGAGCTTGAAGCGGCCATCTCTGGTTCGTTGATGGAGATCTGCTCAAGGGCGGCGACGAGCGGTGCAGAGGCGTCGTGGGCGTAGCGCCAGAGTCGAGGACGGTGGCAGCGACGTCGATGGATCAGCGTCGACGGCAGCGGCAGTGAGTCTTCCAGCTGCTCCAGCGCCCCCTCCAGATCGACTAGGGTTTAGAGAATGTGGGTGAGGGTGCTGGTGGCGCAGTGAACCTCGTACCGAGTGCCTGGCCCCTCACCCCCTTTTATATGGCGCTGTACAGCGGGGGCCCACCAACCATTAAGGGTTGGACGCCCCTGATCAGGGCGCGGATTAAGGGCCTAATAGGCCATTGGGCCTATTAGGAAGGAGATCAATCCAACATGGCCTACATGGCAATGAGCATTTTCAGCATTTATATGACCTGAGGAAGTCTTTTGTGCCAGCATATTACATGCACTGTTTCTTCCCATTCTTGCAATCAACCCAGAGAAGTGAGCGATTCAATGCAATTTTGACGAAATACGTGAACCCTAATATGTCGATCCTACACTTTGTTGAGCAATACCAAAAGATTCAAGACAAGTACCTTGTTGCTCAAGACGGACAAGACTTTAGTACGGAAGAAAAGGAACGGAGGAGATGGTCCTGGTATCCCATAGAGAAGCATGCTGCAACTGTGTGCACTAATAATCTATTCTACAAGTTCTCAAAGGAATTTGAAAAAAACAGCTGAGTATGATGTCAAAACTGATGGCCAACACCAGTTTTGGCTGTTGCCTAATAACAATTCTGTTCATGGCTATGCAAGAGGGTGTATCTTGTGACTGCATTTGAAGAGCATGAAAGCTACATTTGTGAATGCAACAAATTTGAGAGGGATGGAATGCTTTGCTGTCACATCATGAAGATTATGACCAGGCTGGGTGTGAAAGATATACCAGAACGGTACATACAAAAAAAGGTGGACGCTACAAGCTGTTCCAGGTGATGGGAATTCTAATCCTAGTACACATGTAACAGCTGATTTTGCTGCCCGAGGTATGCCAATGAACAGCAAAAAGACAGTGAGATTAGTTAACATGTCTAGTGCATTTTCATCGTTAGCAATTGAAGGGTCAGTTTCAGATGAAACCTATGCTGTTATAGATAGTCACATTAACATGATGCATGCTGAAATTCTTGAAATTAAGACGAGAACCAAGCATCAGGGAGCGTCTACTCATCATGATGTGACTAATCATCCAGCTGCTCCTAAGGTACTGAACTAAAAATGTTCTAAAACTTGCAATTTTTGACATGATGTCCCAGTTTTGAATGCGTTGTTCACTAACTTGCTAATGCAGTACCTACAGGTGACTCAAGTGCAGCAGCTGGTGTGTCCAATGGACCAGCTGTTACTGCATCCGCTGATATAAGGAACCCGCCAAAATCTAAAACTAAAGGGCCCAAGAAGGAAAAGAGGCACAAAAAGGGGAAGGAAGCAATAAGCCAAAAAGGAAGAACCAGTGCAGCGTTTGCAAGTCGTCGACTCATAATGCTGCCAGGTGCCCAGATAAGAAGTCAAATGGAGTTGTGAGGCAGGAGCTGTGTCTGTTTAGTTGATTATGGATGACAGCTTTTTAATTTCTCTTGGGGTTTTGACATATGAATATGCTGTAAACAAATTATTGTATTTTAAAAGTAGACATATGTAGCTTTTCATTTCTTTTGGTATGTTATTCAAGAAGTTGCCCTATATATGTGGATTTGAGATAATAGATTGCACCAAAGTTTCTTTTGCCATTTATAGATATGGTAGTGATGATCTCATGAAATGTGAACTTAGAAATACATGACTGTAGTAAAAAGAAAAAAAGGAAAAAAAAGGACAATGGGGCAAGAGGAAAAGACATACCTAGCAAATATTCATAATACATCTCCATGCAACAGTATTTTCTGGATGGCTGAGCCATTTGTATGTCAACATCTTGCGTATAGTTGGTATGTCTTTTTCCTTAAAATCTGGCAGCCTAGAACCATCCCAGTGTTTGCAGTGCGTTAACATGTGGAACCCACAGTCATGGCTACATAAAAAAAAGTCAATAATCAAAAGGAGGATGGAAGATAAAACTTTGAATATCAATAAAATATGCATCCTGAACTGTTGACACATACTTGTTAGACTGTGTTGGAACCTGAATATCAATGAGTTCATAGTTATCTATGTTCTTGATTGAATCCGGATAGTGCTTGCGCCAAATTTCCTTGATTGCGCTAATCAGATTGTTGCAGCAACTCTTTAAATTAATGTCAGCGATTGTCACTGTCATAGAACCGACCAATTTATAAGAGCACAAGTATAATAGCAATCACCGGAGTGATCAAACCATCACACTTGAGCCCATATAAACCCGGTAGTCCATGGAATCTCGACGGATCCCGAACAACCAACACAATCAACCAAGATCGTACATAATTCAGTGAACCGAACACATGTTACAACATAGTCTGAAATAGTTCACAAATATTACATAAATATCAGAGTACTTAGTTATTACAAACAAAGTTCAAGTAGCGGAAGATGAAGTAGTTTTGAAACCATCTTAGTTCAAATACATAGCCAGTCTATGGATCACATCCAACGAAAGCATCCTCACAAATTTCACTCAGAAGAACCATTGCCCAATGGTTCAGTCATCATCCACTGCTGGATGGAGACAAGTCTTGCAGTAGCCATGATACATCACGTCATCTGCAACAAGTGGGAATAAACCCTGAGTACGAGAATGTACTCAGCTAGATTTACCCGTCATAAACCAAAAATAAAGTCGACACTAAGGATTATGTAAGGCTTTGGTGGAGCGGGCTTGACAACATTTTGCATAAAAGCTTAAGTCATTGTAAAGATGATCCATCTTTTAGCAATTTAGTTTAAACTTATCTTACTTGGCATAACTAGGTTGGCACCTATTTAACTAAATATCATATTTAGCATCAAGTTAAGATCTAGTTCATTAAACCTGTCTCTGTTTGCCTATACTAAAGCAATCATCCTGTAAGCTAAACAAATAGTAGTAACCATAGCCAGTTAATCAAAAACATTATCGTCATCTTAATATCATCATAACCATCATGTTCCATCATTATTAGCATTACTACAATGTCGCTGCTCATGTCAAGTTCCCACTAACCGAAGGAGACGGCGATTCGAATCGATTCCTAACCAGCTGGTGAAATTCCTAACACAAACCAGCATACCCTGCGAAGTGCACTCACAACAGTAGCATGGGTGACCTTTGGAACAATTCAGGAACCAACTTCGTAGGCCTATCCCGGCGCCATCATATAGGGATGTCCAAGCCATGACGGCCTAAGGTCGTCGCCAGGTCAGCTGAGCATGCTTGCCCTTGGTCTAGTACTCCGCAACCACCAGTACGTGCACTTTAACCGATCGCTTTCCTGGCCTGACCTGAACTACTCGGCTTCACGGTCGGAACGAGTTATCCGGCTAGCTAAGTGAGAGGCGTCGTTCAACATGACATGAAGTCTTACAGAGCGCACGGTCCTTAACCAACATAGACAGGGATAGATAGACACCCAAGACCTCCATGCCTTGTTGTTTCTCTGTCATGATCCTGCCCGGTCTTCATTTATTCATCAACATATGGTTATTTTCCAAGATAGATAATATAGCCATTTCCGACAGAGCAAAGGTAACCACCTATATCTCGCAGATGACAGGAAATCACCCGACTTCTACCAGTCTAAGCAATGCTAAGCAAAAATGCCCGTGCGTTGCAACAGGAGCGCAACTTAATTATCATTTTATTCAAAATACAATCATAATTCATTGTATTGATTCTTGTGAGATATTATACTCATTTTAGAATAATCATATTAATGACAGCAAGCAATAGAGGCAGGCTAGGGTGCGCCAGCCGTCGGCGATTCCGCACCCGGACGCATTTGATCCCACCATCACCACCACTGGGCACAGGCAGCCAGGCACTGCTCCCAAATTGGATCGGTCTTATCCACTTCACAGCGTGCAGATGGCCACACAGGAAGTTTTCTTGCTCCTCCGGTCTTCTCGTCTGCATCTTTTCCGCCATGGAGCCCGGCAAACCACGTGGCGGCAGCGGCCTGCACTGCTGGCGGCTTGTGTGCCCGGCGGCAGTAGCGTGGCATCAGTGACCCACGCGCCCGACACCAACGGTCGACCCGCCTCTCTCCGAGCTGGCATGGGGCAAATCCGCCCGTTTGCGTGCACGCGGCTACCGAGACCTCCACCATGGACCCGGCAACCCGCGTGGCGGCATCGGCCTCCGCATATCCTGGCAGCACCTGCACGGTCTTAGCGGCCTGCGTGCCCCGGCGGCAGCGGCGCACCACCCGGGTTTTTTCGGGTTTTCTTTGGTTCGTGATTTTTTTGTTCTCAATATTTTTTTATTTATACCTGGAATCTTGTATTTATACTTATTTTCTTGCCCTCTCCTACTCGTGTTAGACACGGTCGCAGGCAGCCGCGAGACGGAGCAAGTCGGCGCCGACAAGTAGAAAACTTGGCGGAAGAAATTTTATGGCAGAAATTTTGCCTCTTTAGCATTAGGTATAGATTTGAGTTTGGCACTGTTGTTGGTTTCTTTAAATCCTTCCATTTATGTTTTCTTGATTTCATTGATTCAATATATGTATTTTATGGTATCGACCAATGAGCATACATGTCTTTTTGTATTTTATAATTAGCAAACGTATCCGTACGTTGCTACGGATGAAATGCCAAATTATTCGATTCAATATTTATATTTTTGGTCAACTTTTTTATATCACAATTTAAACTATTCCCTTTCTCTCTCTCTTCTCTTGATGAGGTATTGTGGGTATTGGTTGGGAATTAATTCTGGAATTTGTGTTAATGCAATTGGGGTGAAAATATTTGGGTAGGGTCTAGAGTACCTCTAGTTTATTTAAAAAATTTCTGGGAATTTTTAGAGCACTGAAAAATGAGTTTTGATTCATCCGTGTACGATATCCGAGTGGACGTAGCATTTTCTGACCGGTACTGTACGATATCCATGAGCCGATCTAGGGATTTCCTCCTTTTCCCTCTCTATTCCATGTGGACCAAGCTCATGGACTAAAAAGGGAAGAGAGTGTGTCACTGACGCGTGGGTCCCATATGGCGAGGTGGCGCGCCCCTATTGGCTGGGCGACGTGGAGACGGATGGCTCCTGCTCCATTCACTCGCATGGCAAGAGAGAAAAGAGAGCGAGAGAGAGAAGGATGCAGGGGAAGGTGCAGCGCGTGGCAGCAGTAGCGCTGGGAGAAGTGAGAGGGGGAGAGAGGAGACGGAGTGGCGCAAGGCACAGCGACGTGCTCGGCGGCGACTGCAGGCCATGGGAGGGCGAGAGGAATAGCAGAGCAGAGGATAGAATGGAGCAGGGGGCAAGGAGGCGGAGCGGAGGGAGAGCCGCGGCCGGGCGCCTGTGGCAAGGCCTGTCACCACCGAGCTCTGTTTCCTGCGCCCAATCAGCAGAGCCAGAGCAGCTCCTCCCGTCCTCCGTCTGTCACCCCCCACGCTACTGCTGCTGCGGGTGGCTTCGCTGCGAGCTCGGCGTCGGGTCAACGGCAACGGCGGCAGTCCTCTCTGTCCTCTCCTCTCCTGTCCTCTGTGTGTGCGTGATTGATTCCTGCGTCTGCGTGCGTGCCCAGGGAGCGGACGGGACTCGCGTCTGGGTGTGGGTGTGGGTGTGCGTGCGCGGCGGGTTCTTTTGCCTAGCTAGCCTTGGTTGGCCCGGATGTGTCTTGCGTGCGGGAGCAGACGTCTGACCGTTTTTTCTTGGCTCAAATCGAGCCGGACTCAGAAATTTCTACAATTAAATATTAGGGACATTAGCTAATCTTGCTGGGCCTGCATGCAGGATGCAGGGTTCAATTTTTCGGTCGAATTTCGCCGAAATTTCGGGGTTTTTTTCATTTTCGCTAGTTACCGGGAAGAGAAATTTCGGTATTTTTCGGTATTTTTCGTTTTCAAATTTAAAAATTCAAAAATATTTATAAAAAATTCGAAAAAAATTTGATAAAAAACTAGGTGTTCTTCTGAGCAAATAGGACTAGAACACACTCAAATCTAAGATCATTTGCTATGCTAAAATTGCATTTTAGTTGAAAAACAAGATTATTTGTAGTCTAATGAGGTAGAATTTATAGCTTTTTAGTATCCGACGCAGCTTGACATTTCTCCAGACCCCTCCTCGCTCTATACAAATTACATTTTAGGAATTCTCTATACAAATTGAATAAAAAAAATTCAAACACTGTCACATGATTTGATAACCAATTCAAATCATATTTGTCCTGGATTTAAAACAACTTTCAATTGGATCAACCAATGTCCCTGAAATTTAATAGGCATATCCGCAATAATAAGAATAATAAAAGTCTAGTTGAGACCTAAGAGAGAAAATGGAAGTTGTCACATGAAATGACAAGACTTTTAATTGGTAGTTTTTGAAATAATTAAATAACTTTCAAACCATTGCTCAAATGAAAAAGTTCCTGAAACAAAAGTTGTAGATCTCGAAAAACTGAACAAAGTTGGTATTCAAAAGTTTTTCATTTGACCTCCGAAACAGTACGAAAATCACAACGGACATCATTTTCCAGTCGAAATCACCGAAATTTCGGTCGAAATCACCGAAATTTCAGTCGGAATTCACCGAAATTTCGTTTTTTGAATTTGAATTCTCTTTCCGTTCGGAATTAGCGAAATTCGGCGAAATTTCGGTCGAAATTTCGTTTCCGGGAGTTGGCGGGATTCGGTAGAAAAACGAAAAGGTGAACCCTGCCTGCATGTCATGGGCTGCATGAGAGAGATGCTAATTCATCTTGGTGTTGGACGAAGCACAAGCGCCGTGTATACGTTCACGTACGCGCGCTCGACAAATATCTTAACCGGTCTAGAAACTTAGTCACCAAGGATAGCCTCGCCCTCACGGGTATTTAAGCATTAAGATGAATTCAATTCTTTTCATCTTATAAGCATAGTTTTGCATTCTCTATAGAGCCGGTTGCCGTCCGAGCGATGTTTGCGACGAAACGCCGTCGCGAGCCAGATCGATCCACTACATCTACACACGAAGGCTACCAAAACCACTGGTCGGACCTCAAGTACGGCTGCTGACTTGACGCCGCCAAGCATCATGGTGCGTATATACGTATGCATGTACAAGCCGTGCGTGCACGCAAGGCATGCACCTACGTCCAAAGGACATAGGGGAGGGGACGTATCACTAGTACTCACAAGTTCTATACAGACGGTTCGTAACTCATTTTTACTGGTGTTTTCCAGAACCGCCACTAGAAGGGGTCAGTGAAAATCAAACTTTCCACTGACGGTTAACTGAGAACCACCTGTGGAAATCGAATTCCACAGGCGGTTGTCCTATTGTCTTAACATAACTGCACGTGGAAATCGATTTCCACTTACGGTTATCTTAACACAGCCGCCTGTGGAAATCAATTTCCATAGACGGTTGTGTTAAGAACCGCATGTGGTAATTTTTTCACCTTTTTTAAAATTTTTCAAATTATCCCGCCAGTGATTTTCAAACCCTATTTTATATATACATCAATTATATGCAATTTAATTATATCATACATTTATATACATCAAAGTTTAATTATAGAAACATGCAATTTAATTATATCATACATTTATATACATCAAAGTTTTGGACTTACAATTATAAAGTTACACGTATATACATCAAACATTAAATATACATCAATGTTTTCACCTCTGCTTTAATAACTATCTCGACTAAGACTTAGCCTACTAATATCTGTTAGCTCCCTAAACTCTGGCCTTGCTAACACGCTGGTAGCATCGTGATATTTGCCATCGCATGGAATGACTTCTTTCAAGAGAAAAGAGCACAGGTACTCGACTGTGTTGTATAAAGCACCTTCGGTCATGTGATCCACCTTTTGTAGTTCAAATTGCTGGAAAGGAAGTTTATAAACATCATATATTTACACTTGATAATACATTTGCAACTTTAATGACAAAACTATATACATGGCTATTACTTATATTCCCTTATCAGGGTTGCTGATGTATCGTCCGTTCTCTCGCATGAACTCGCACACATAGAATCCATAGAGGACCGATCCTTTTGGTTGCTTGTGGCACTATATAACGGGAAAGTGGTTAATTAGCTGTAACATTGTCCTATGTATTGTACATGTATGATATGTATTCATAAATTTACATACTTACCAGCCAGTTATAAAATATTTCCCGTGGCTAGGGGTGGTAAAGGGCCCAACATTTTGAACTAGAAAATCTAAGGATCGGGCCCTAAAAGGGCCGGGCTCTAAACATATGTATTTTTGAACTAAAAATTTTAAGGGCTTTATTGGGCTGTGAAGAGGCCACTAGGGCCATGGCCCATTACCACCCCTACCCGTGGCTGCCCTTTTTTCGACGTCGTATCTTCCACCTTTATACTTATAAAACCTATATGCCCTATGATCTCGAATAGAATCACCATGTTATCCTTAAACTCTCATCGATTATTCTTAAACTCTCATCGATAAAAGTAAGCATGCATACCTTGGCTTACCGCTTTAAGTGGGTCATGAATTGTGCATATGTTGAAGGCGCGTAATCTGTGGAGTCTAGGATCGACCAGCACCTTTCCATCCCTGGGATAAATGATGAAGCAGATCTAGTGGTCTCTGCGCGAATCAAATTTGTGATGCATGTGTATTGAAATTATTAATTTTATGTATGCAAACTCGTACTTACCCAAAGTTGTACGGGGCCACTACGGATTCCCTATGTTGAAACTGAAGCATGGTGCGTCTTCTTCTGGCACTTGTTGTTCGGCTACTATATCACGGATTTGAGACAACATCTCCTATTCATGTAATAAAGTACACATGAAATCATGGATGTGTAATAGACATTGTAAAATCAACTAATTATGTACACAAACAAAATCATGGATGTGTACTTTACCTCATCTTCTTGTGGATCATAATTAGGGTCACGTTGTAGTTCACAACGAGCGGCCCTATCTATGCTAGGCGCAGGGTCGCTAGGGGTGTGGTATCCTGAACCATCGGATTGGTGGCCTTGTTCCTACGAATCACCCAGGTCCGTGTGGTGGGACCCTAATCCTTGGTCCTTGTTTGGAGAACTCATTGAGCTAACAAATATAAAGCCATAATAATTAATTAATTTTACATTCATCAAACATACATTACAAATTTTGACCATTAGCGAAAGGGTGAAGAGATGCTCTCCTATACTAGAATCTTTGTTACCTAGCTCCTTTTGAACTTTCAAAGGACAAAACGACTTGTAATTCGGAGAAATATTCATTTATACCCTTTTCATTACATATATAAAAAGACATAATAATTATTTATTATATACATCATATATATACAAATACATGATCATTTTTGTATTAATTTTTATATGACAAATTTTACATTTTTATAACCTTTTTATCCGATTTTTTCTGATTTTATTTTTACATTTTACATGATTTACTAATACTAATACTAATAAAAATTAAAAACAGCCAGCCAGTTGGGCCGGCCCACGCGCTGGCCAGTGGGCCCGCCCAGAGCGCCGCCGCCGGCCGGCGCTGCCGCTGCAGCTCGCTGTTGGCGCGCCACCGCTGAGGAGAGAGGGTTTACCGGCGGCGGGGCTCTCTGATAGTGCGACGGCAGTGGCGGTGACGGTGACGGGGCTCTCTAACGACGGCGACGACGGTGGTGACGGCGGCGGCGGTGACGGTGCGTCGACAGAGGAGCTTTGACGACGACGGTGCGGCGGCGGGGGTCACTGACGACGAAGACGTGCCGCGGCGGCAGTGGCGCGACCGGAGCTCTCCGAGGCTGGTGAGACGGCAGTGGGCGGGTCAGCGAGGTGGGCAGCGCGGCGGGGAGGGTGGCGTGAAAAAATTCGGCAGCCTAACGGCGCTCAGGGAGAAGAATGGTGCCACCGGACTTAGAAAATTTCGGGCGAATTTTGACGCGGGATATATATGGAGCATATTTCTACAGGCGGTTGGTATTACCAACCGCCCGTAGAAATGATTTCTACAAACAGTTGTCGGTGCGAACCGCATGTAGAAATGCATTTCTACAGGCGGTTGTCAGTGCGAACCGCCTTCTACAGGCGATGCTCAGTGCGAACCGCCGGTAGAAATGCATTTCTAAAGTTTGATTAATAATGTTTGTTTAATTTCTAGTAATAAAAATATGTCTTCAAAAATTAGGAAAATTTTTGAGTAAGTTATTTATGATTAATATAGCACATACAAAAAGTTGGGTCTTGTTTTGAGCACTTTTACTTAATTAATTCTAGCTTAATTGGAAAATGCCTTTCCTATAATATAATATAATAAATACCTAAATAATTAGGATGAATAGATAAATAATTTGGTGCTGGGTTTAGGGGTTAGAGTTTAGGTTTAGGGTTTAGGGTTTAGGATTTAGGGTTCGGGGTTTAGGGTTTATATATTATTAAGTACACTATTTAGGTATTATATATTATTTAGGTTTAGGGTTTAGGGTCTATGTTTATGTTTATATATTATTGAGCACACTAATTAGGTATTATATATTATTTTAGTTTCTCCCCTCCGTAACCAATAGGAGTGATTCGTCTCTCCAATGCACAATCTCCGGTCATTATAACCACCGTTCGTAATTTTCGGTCTTCAGTTCTCCCTTACACGTCTCCCACATTAATTAGGTGAATCAATCATCAGCACCCGTGGCATTTCCCCTTAATAATTCACTCACTCATAGAATATATACGCTCGCACGCGCGCACTCGTGGAAGTACACCAAATACTAGGTACTCCCTCCGTCCTAATATACAAGTCGTAACCACTTTTTATTCATGTTGATATGAACGGGGTGTCCTATCTTCCGTAAGGTGAAGGATAACTCGTTTTGGTCAGAGTGCGACACACCAATCCGGCTTCAAGTCAGCAACTCGAAGCCCGCAATCTTAACACCACAACTCCTCTGGTTATCAACCGTAGTCACAATCCGGTTGACCTCGCCGAGAAGGCTAATCCTTGCCTGCGAAACGAAGAATACAAGCAAGAACTCGAAAGAAATGCAGCACTCAAATTGAAGTGACAACTGCAGATGAATGATTAAGCTCGAAAGTTGGGGTTCTACAAACCGAAAGACGGCGACTGTTCAAAGACAGATTGATCTAAAGCAAAACCCGAACCCTAATGAGGGCGGCGGCTACTGAGATATAGGGGATAGGGGCGTGGCTCCCCTTGGACGCGCCCCTAATGGGCTCAACGAAGATACACGGCCCAAATGCCAAATTACGATGTCGCAGCACCGGGATAGATTCTGGACACCAACTTCCTTGGATAATTCCTGACGACTCAGAATGAGTTTGGGCCTGAAACCAATGCCAATAGAAGCTCCATGAAATTAGCTTTCCATCCATATGTGGATCGTCGAATTCGGACTTCGGATGTGGCCTGGGCGTCCAATTTATGTCAGGCTGCTCCTGGACTCCGAGGTGGACTCGAAGTTAAATTGTCAGGCCTGGACGCCGTGACTACTCGGTGTGTCTCCGTGACTCTGCCAGTGACCCTGCTCGGGGGCTGGGCACCACCTATGATCTGGCGTGTCTCCGTTACCCAGCCAGGGTTTCAAGGCCTGGACACCGCGACTACTCGGCGCGTCTCCGTGACTTTGCCAGTGACCCTGCTCGGGGGCTGGGCGCCACCTATGACCCGGCGTGTCTCTGTGACCCAGCCAGGGGCTCAGGGCCCGGACGCCGCGACTACTTGGCGCATCTCCGTGACTTCGCCAGCGACCCTGCTCGGGGGCTGGATGCCATCTACGACCCGGCGTGTCTCCGTGACCCAGCAAGGGCCTCAGGGCCCAGACGTCGCGATCCCCCGGCATGTCTCCGTGACCCAGCCAGGGCCTCAGGGCCCGAACGACGTGACTACTCGGCGCATCTCCGTGACTCCACCAGCGACCCTACTCGGGGGCTGGGTGCCATCTATGACTCGGCGTGTCTCCGTGACCTAGCCAGGGCCTCAAGGCCCGGATGCCGCGATCCCCCGGCATGTCTCCATGACCCAACCAGGGCCTCAGGGCCCGGACGCCGCGATCCCTCGGGCGTGTCTCCGTGACCCAGCTAGGACCTCAGGGCCCGGACACCGTGACTACTCGACGCGTCTTCGTGACTCCACCAGCGACTCTGCTCGGGGGCTGGGCGCCATTCACGACTAGGGATGGCACCCGCGGATGCGGGTGCGGGTTTGGCAAAAAAACACGCCCGCAGGCAAACCCGCGGGGTTGGGGAAAACCCGCCCGCAGGTAGACCCGCGGGTGCATTTCTGCACCCACATCTGGGTTTCGGGTGGGTTTCGGGTGCTGCGGGTTTGGAAACAGGGGCGGAGACAGGGGGCGGGCAGGGGCCTGGCCCCCCCTATGGTCCCCAAATTTCCATTATGAATTTAAATTTTGATTAAATTTTGATTAAATTTGTATGGTTGGCCCCCCTAACAATGAAAAAAATGGCTTCCTGGCTCCGCCCCTGTTTGGAAACAACTATAATAAGAATGCACAAATACCTCAATTTGAATAGTTAAACAACATATTTTCAAAGTAATAATAGCAAGCTAACAATAAATCTATAATTTCAAAGTCACAAATCACAATCCAACATAGTAGTAGCACCACAAATCCACCTTCTTCTTGAGCAAGCCGCCAGCAGGGGACGCCGGAAGCGAGGGAGGGGTGCATGCCGAGTGCCGCCTGGGGCCCACCGCCTGGGTGCCTGCCGAGGGCCACCTAGGCGCTTGCCTCCTGGGCACCTGGCTGCCTGCCGAGAGCCGCCAGTGGCCGGCTGCTGGGATAGGGAGGGGGCGGCGGGTGCTGCAGCTTGGTGCTTGGGCGGGCTGCCTGTGTGTGGCGGCTGAATGAGTTGCGGGTGGGGAATTTTGGATTGGGAGTTAGGGTTACATCCAGATATATTTATGTGTTGGATAAATGGGCTGGGCCAAAATGTTTTTTGGGCCAGGGTTTATGTATGGTGCGGGTGCGGGTTCATCCGCGAGTGAAATTCTAGATCCGCACCCGCACCCGCATATTGCGGGTTCGAGTGTGGGTGCACCCATGGGTTAAATTTGAGACCCGCACTCGCATCCACTGAGTCTGAAATCCGCGGGTACCCGCATCCGCGGGTTCAATTTCCAGCCCTATTCACAACCTGGTGTGTCTCTGTGACTCAGCCAGGGTCTCAGGGCTCGGACGCCGGAACCACTCGGAAAGTCTCAATGACTAAAACCAGGGCTTCAGGGTCAGGGAACCGAGTCGGATTCATGTGTTACGGCTATCTCGAGGTAGCTAAGGACCGATGTCCTCAGGGAGTCGGCATGGCAAAAATGTTTGCTTGGTGCTCAGGCATTCGATCGACAGAGGTCGGAGATCAGTTCTTTGACCCTCAAAATGCTTCTCTGAAATCTTTCGAGGCTCGGGGGCTACACCCAATGGGTGTGCCCAGGGGCGCATCCCATTCTGGATCTATAACAATGATGGACATTTCTAATGAGCACCAAAGGACTTCGTTCAATACGACAAGGTTCAACTCGGCCCTCCAGTGCTCGGGGGCTTGACGGAGGTAGATCTATGTACCTCCCTGCCGAGTGGGGTCCCCTAACCTGGGAGACTACCCTGCTCGGTGACTTGCTACGACTACTCGGCGTGCAGGACTCGGTTGTGCGCTGAAAGGGATCTTCAGTAGATCAGGATGAGAGGCTCCAGCTAGAAGCCCGGATATCTAGGGATCTTAACCGACCTCCTTCCTTGTAAAACAACCCGAGCATACCTTCCTTGTACCCCTATGGCTCCTAGTCTATAAAGAAGACGTGGGAAGACCCATAGGGAGCTCTTCTTTTTCGCAGCATTCCACAAACCCTAATACAACCCCGAACATAGGACGTAGGGTATTACGCACATTGCGGCCCAAACCTATCTAAGTCCCTGCGTCTTCGTGTTACCATCGAGCTCTTGGTCCTCAGATCCCCATCCTGAAACTCTACCACCGGGAAAACCCCTGGTGGACTGGTCGGAATAACAATCCGACACCAGGGGTCCCAAGATGAAGCTGAGGGGTCCGTCGCTAGGGGTCGAGGGTTGGGCTAAGGAAAGGGTGGCCCCAAGGGTCGAGGGAGGGCCGAACACGGCGGTGTGCTAAGGAGGAGGAGCAGCAGTACGAGCCGGAAGAGGAGAAGGAGGAGGAGGATGACACCGTAGCTTCCGCGGAGTCGTCTGGTGGTGAGGGGCAGGATGCGGAGGAGGACGCAACAGAGGAGGACTCTACTACACCGGCTGTCTGGTTGCGGGGTCCCTCGTGACTCCCGAACAGGTCGATTCCTCTTGCCCTACGCTTGTTGATTCGACCCTCTGGTCCCAGTAAGTAAATTTAGAAGTTATAACTATTTTTCATTTGATCACTTGAAAATCACAATAAACTTTAGATGTTACCACTACTAATATTTTATCTTAATCACTTTTGGCAGGAATTGGAGAATACTCAGTGGAGGTGCTCACAAGCGCAAGGTCAACGACATCCTAGGCCTTTTGTGCAGGGATCACTTCCCGGGCCTAGTCCACATTGGTGGAAGGTACGAGCCGGCCTGGACGTGGGAGCACTATGTCCACGCTCCCGATCAGCTCGATCGAGAAAACAGGTGCTTCGACAACAAGGCAGAGCGGGTCAAGGCTGAACTGTGAGTAAGTATTTCTTGCAATACACTCCTTAATACATCGCATTCATTTGACATATTTCTAAAAATTACTGGATATATCATGGTTATATGTAGGATTTCTACAGGTGTGAGGAGGGATACGAGGAACGCACATCGGTTACGTCTCACAACCGATGCATCAAGCTTGTAAAGGACATGCACTACGAGGCACAAGTCCAGTGCGTCATAAACTATGATGCTATGTTCCTTAATCAGAAGATCAAGTGTGTTACTTATATTTCACTTTTCATATGTTATTCACTTGATCACGTGTAGGTGCCTGCGTGGTGGTGCCGTAATGATTCAATGTGCTGGGAACGCATCGTGGACAAGTGGTTCACACCTGTGTGGGAGGCCGTGCACAACCCTTGTCGAGAGCGGCATTTGCTTACGCCAGGACCAGCGCATCATCAAGGAAGCCTTAGCAACGAGAAATATAGAGCTAGATGGGTATGCAATTCATTTCTTTAATCTAATGTTCAATTATGCATAATTTGTAAACAACATATTTTTTTGCAGTCCGAGGCACATCAAGGCGCTGAGTGCTCCCGGTTCATGGGATGGACTTTGGCTCACAAGGGCAAGGCGTCCGAGGTCACCTACAACCCGGACGATCCGCCCTCGGTGTACTCCAATCCCTCCGTCCATGCCCGCATCAATATGTACACAGAGGCGGGAAGGTAGGTCCATGGGCCCGACTGGGATCCGAGTGCCCATGACCTTGACGGAGAGGTCATCATGAGGGTGGGAGGAGGGAAGAAGCATGGCCGGTACTTTATAGGCGAGGGCACACTAGACACGGCTTCTACCCCCACTCTCGCCCAGATTCGAGCAAGGAACACGGACAGTGCCCCGCCCATACGCCCACGGCTATCCGCGGCAGAGCTTCGAGTACAGGAACTTGAGGTAAATCCTGATTTATTCATCGTTCATTTAATATGTATATAAATTTGCTTTGCATTGTAACATTGCAGTAAAAAAATGTAGGCCCAGATGGCGGCGCAAACGGCAGCACACGAGGCAGCAATAGCTGAGGAGAGGAGGATACGCGAGGAGGAGGCGAGGAGGGCGCAGGCCGAGGTTCAGTAGCATATGGCCCAGATGTACTCCTTCATTCAAGGTCTTTCGGTTCAGATGGGTCAACAATTACCTCCGATGGCATTCCCACTGATTCCGGCTACGGCTCCGACAACTCCTCCTATGAGGAACTTGACAACCTTGGTACTTTCATTTCAAGTATTAGAGACCTAGAGAACGTACAGATTTAGACTCACTTTGACCTAGAGATTGTAGTTTACTAAAAGTAGCTACTTCGATAAAATTTTGAATGTTTTAGATTGAAGTTTAAATAACATAGAGATTTAGAGTCACTTAGATAATTCTAAGAAATTTGAAATGTTTTAGATTATAACTTTTTCTAACTTGATTATTGTCTTAAATGCAATCTATATTTTGTTCTGCAGAATCAATCGACGGCGTCGAGTACGCTTGAGTTGTCACCGGGCATGTCACCGATGTTCCCTGGACAACAGTCGTTCACACCTCTGTTGGGGCCTCCGCCATTCTCCCCTCCTCAGTTCGGCCCTCCACCGTTCGACCAACCTCCATTGTAGAACTTAAGTTTGTATTTGTGAAATCGTGCTACTTTTAGACTTTCAGTTTGTGAACTTGTCTACTTATTACTCTGGATTGTGAACTTGAGGTCAGACGATGTGAATTTGACTTGCCTGTAAGCCTTATTATGCTATATATATGATGTCTGTGATATTTGAGCCTTATTATGCTATATATATGATGCCTGTCATATTTGTTGTGATATATAAATATTACATTTGATATTTGTTTGTTTGGGGTCATTTACACGTTAAAATACAAAATAAATAAATTATGTTTGGTCACTTTGCCGTGTGCCTAGATCCTAGCACACGACAAAGTGACCATTTGGGGATTCCTGTGCAGGCAAAGCGACCTAAGCTTCGCCGTGTGCCTCTGATCCTGGCACACAGCGAAGTTCGAATCTTTGCCGTGTGCCTCGGATCCAGGCACACGACGAAGTTCGAATCTTTGCCGTGTGCCTTGGATGCCGGCACACGGCAAATCCGGAAGCCAGCGCCGCCATCATCGCGTCGTCACTGTCCCCGCCACGACCCCGCCGTCATCCACTTTAATTTGCCGTGTGCCCGCTCTAGCACACGGCAAAGGGCTAGTGGCCGTGGGAGCTTCGCCGTGAGCCGCGCATGGCAAATATGTTTGCCGTGTGTTTTGGGGCCTTCGCCGTGTGTCTGGGGCACACAGCAAATGCGCGGAATCCGGTAGTGACCCCTTTAGATCGGCCCTGTGGATATTATAGATCATCTCAAGTGATATGTTGCGTCCAATTATATTTTTTCACTTCCTAGTATATATTGATGAAGATATGATAAATTGGTAGGCGGACTCGGCACTAGTTAGGTACTTTTTTATATAATTCTTTAAGATTTATTAAGTTTGTTGTACAATTAGACTTGGAATTGGGGATTTACTCTAAATCAAACAAATTAAGCACTTTTAGACTATCGCTATTGTATTTATCGGTATGTGGATTGATTTTAGCACTTTAAGCGCTTACATAAGTGGCCCTAGCTAGGCATGAAATTCTGCTAGCTCCGCCACTATATGTATCTACATATATAATATATCTAGGTGCATAGTGAAATCTACAAATCTAAAAAAATCAAAACGACCAATAATAATTTAGGATGAAGTGAGTACCAAGCATTATCTGCTAGCAAGGATAAAACTGTCCACTCTTTTGGACAAACTACCACCACGATCGTCCATCGGATTAACTTTTTCTCTCGAGTCCTTTCCCTCAAGCCTAGGACTAGGACGAGAGACTCTCTTTGAAGCTCAATCTAGCCCAAAAACTTTGCAAGTTCTAGTTTTAATAGTTCGTTAGAGAACCAAAACAGAACTTCCATGCCTTCAAAATGTTAGGGGGCACTGCATTTTTCTACATTGAGATCCTCTATACTCCAGGAGAGATTCGATTTTCGTTCTATCTTGTGCTATTGGGGACTTAATTCGAAGGGAGTTATCTAAAAAACTTACCAAGATATTAGTTTTAGTACAACTATTAAATAAAAATTTCCACTTTCAAGTAAAATACAAAGCTAAGCCTTGATTATAGCGCAGTATTAGACTTATTAGTCTGAAACTTTAGTATTGTAAGCTTTCTGTTGAGTCAAGTTCTTCTACCAAAAGTTTAATTTGAAGGTGGGATTCCAGTCCATTATAGTTGAACTGAATTTTTAGTCCTGGGTTACAACCACGTGGACTTTAACTATTGGTATAGCTGTTGCTGCATCTGAAATCTAATGTTTGATTTGATAATGATATGAGGTTTGACTTTGGCTAGACACTGAAGTTTAGCTAGCATAAAAAGAAAACAAACCTGGAAAGAAAGTGGAGAAAAGTATATACACAAAAGGGAACTAGAGTTTTATTACTTAACTAACATGACAAGTATATCTTTCCTTACAATGCATGATAACAACATGCCATAATGTGGTTTCGATGCCATACAAATGTTGATCCTAATATATTGACGTTTTTTGCTTCCAAAATAGCATGACTCTTTCGTGCGGGCAGTACGCCCAGTTCATGTCATGGGAGGGCGGTAGCCTCGGGTCGCCGGCGCCAGAGCGGCAGAGGACCCCGACCCGAACATGCGTGAGGACACTGAAGCCAGAGCGCGGCCGCGTGCGCCGCCGCGTCGACCTCCACGGTGAGCAGGACAACGATGTGCTAGCATCTGTATGAGTTGAACAAGGCCCCTTCATCAATCATGACTATACGATGCAACGGACGGCAAGCTCAACTATTGCAATGGCAAAGGAACCAGTTCGTTGCTTCCAGTTTTCAAGAAACTCATTCTGTTCTTGACACATATATTATTAGTATTGATTGGCTATTTTACTTGCTGAAGAGAGAAAAACTTTATGGCCATCTTCCACTTTACAAGTAACAGCAAGTTTAGTTGATATGCATGCCCAGAACTAGCTAGAATTGTTCCTGGGTTGAGAATGCAAGAGAGGGACACGTGCTTCTCTGCGGGTTTTTTTTTTTTGGGGGGGGGGAGTATGTGCGAATTTTGGTGCCGTGGACGTGTGGTTCCCGATAAATCCACTCCAACATTTTCATGCCCAAGCTCTTTACTACAGTAAAGCCACGGCATTAAATTGCTTATGTGCATGCAACATGATAAGCAATTTAATGGCTTTGTTGTACTGAAAAGAGCTTGGGCATGAATGGCACGATTGCCAAACGCGCCATGCCATGCATGGCGAGGGGCATGAACCAACTCTGCTAGCTGTAGTTACTCCAGCTAATTAAAGCAATACCATGTACCAATAAAAATTATATAGAGAACCCAATAAAGCCAATCAAATATACCATTGCATATGTATTTATTGAGGATCTAAAAAAACCAAATAAACAACACTGTTTTCAATTACAATTTCCATAATTGGGGCAACAAGGTGATTTCCTATGATGAGTAATGTGTCTACAATTTTCTAAAAGAACAGTCAGAATTTCCGGATTCATAGATCTCTCACTTAGAAACAAAAAGGTAGAATATACGGCAGTTTTCAATTACAATTGTCATAATTGGGGCAACAAGGTGATTTCTTATGATGAGTAATGTGTCTGCAATTTTCTAAAAGAACAATCAGAATTTCCGGATACGTAGATCTCTCACTTAGAAACAAAAAGGCAGAATCCGGAAAATTCCATCATCTAATGTTTTTGGAAAAACTACTGTCACATAAGCTGAAACTCAAAAAACCAGCAAAGATTCATAGAGCAACGATATGTTAAAGTTCGGATAGTCATCTACTAATAATAAACAATACACTGGATAGTAGCTCAAAGTCTTGTTACACTGTGGCAAAGCTTTGGATTCAGATTTTCTGGGACTAACAGTACTTTATACCACCAAGAACTGAATGTTCTGGTGGCACAAAGAAGCCTGGATCCGGTGCAAATGTGCAATTGCTGGAGCTATCGCAACTTTGGCACCCAAAAACCAAAAGATCCCACCCAAATAAGCCAACCTACTGATAACCTTGTGTATTCCATGAGAACAGCAGTGGTATCCAGTGTTTTCAATTTACAGACACCATCATACATATAGGTGAACTGATGGTACTACCTTTGCCTAGCTTATCGGCGCTCGATGCTGACATCCCACTGGGTAGTTTCAATGATTTCGAAAGTGCAGACATCGCCCACCCTGATCTTGTTCTCATAGCAGAATCTATTCCAACCTGATCCAATCAGCTGGCTGCAATTCTGGTAGGGATGAAGACGCGCCAACCAAGATGAGGTGCTAGCGCTACTCGGGGAGGTTTTGAGAGTGATCATGCAAGGTTTTCGTAGTCCATTCACATTGCAGAAGGACAATGGCAAACACTGCAAGAATTGCAATCTCATTGGTCAACCAAATGATTTCTGTAAGGAATTGTTGACAATCCATGTATAATAAGCAACTGTTCTGAATTCCTGATCATGTCGAGTTTGATAACATTTTCTTGAAATGTATATATATGACAAACATTATCAAGAGCTGATATTATATGTCAGAAATAAATACTGTAACATATTGATTTGTTTCCTCCTGTGACAGCATGCAAGTAAATACATATTATCGGCAATGAAGGCATCAAATGAAAATATCGGCTTCCTCTTAGATGCAATATCCTAGCAAAATTTCAGTTCATAAAGATGCTAAAACTGGGAACGAACTTATTCAATTTGTAACTAGTCAATAGAGAAATGATTGTGCTTACAAACTGCCTTTCGATTGTGCTATCGTTCATCGCCTTCTTTATCCAAGCTGGTGGCCCAATCCCAAAGGCACACTTTGTCTTAGATGATTCCTCATTCAAAGAGGTCTTGTAGATTTTTTGTCTCATTTGTTCTTTATTACCTGACCTTTGGCTCTTGCTCTTCCACTTCTGATTAGAGGTAGAAAGAGATGTGCTTCAGTAATTAAGCAGATACTTTGTCAAAATAAGGGCTTTACTATATTGGTTTGTTTTCCTCTTGTGATAGCGCAATCATATATATTATTAGTGATTATCAATTAAAGCATATTTATTCCAATAAGCTTGTCAGTGAAAGTCTTAGATGCCATATCCTAGCAAAATGCAGTTCATATATTCTTGCTAAAATTGGGAACAATTTATTTTACTGTAACTTGCTCATATCAATAGAGAAAAGATGTCCTTACAATCTGATTTTGAATTGAGCTGCCATTAATCCCCTTTATCCAAGCCGGTGGCCCCATCTCAAGGGCAGATGTTTTCAATGATGCCTTGTTCAAAGAAGCCATGGAGCGTTTCGGCCTCATTTTCTCTTCACTACTTGATTTGTCATTCTCGCTCTTACGCTTCTGGTTAGAAGCAGAAATAGATTCCTGAGTGTTATGAGTCTTATGTTAAATTTGATACTTCATAAGACAAAGCAACAAGTGCCTCAGTGTTTAACTCACATAGAATAACTGATTTATCATTTCCTCTTTATACCGCGTGATAATGACATGCCACAATGTGGTTTCAATGATATTGAAGGTGCCGATGTCACCTTCCATGAGATTATTCTCCTTGCAGAACGTTGTCCAACCCTGCTTAAGCATGTAGCTCTTATTCTTGCGTGGAAGACCACACACCTGCCAAGATTCAGTACTGATCATTGAGGTCTTTAGCGTAATCATGCAAGGTTCCCGCAACCCAATCGCATCACAGAAAGACGTTGCCAAAGCCTGTAGCAATTGCAATCACATGAGTTTCAGTATGTGGCTGACGATTCACTATACATTACAGTAGATGAATATAGATTGCCAGATCTAAAATCTACATTTCTTGGGCATGATAATAACATCTTGAAGCACATATGCATGGCAATTTTTTTACATCATCTTATATTATATCTAAACCTGTACTTTTATATAATTTTATATTTCTGTTAGCAAATTTATCAGACACGTTTTAATATAATGGTTGTGCTTACAAGTTCCTTAACCGTGTGTTTGGTTCCGGGACCTAGTGGGTTGAGTTGGTTCCATCCTTTGTTTTGGGATGGCTCTAACCCATCTTATGTTTAGTTAATAGTTTTAGGTTGGGTTGGTTTCATCCCATTTTTTTGTTTGGTTGGAGGGATTGGAAAAAAGGGGTCAGATGGTATATTTGACACCGTTTGCTACAGTACTCATGGGTCCCACTTGTCAGGGTCACACCCTATCTTCTTCCTCACCGCAGCGGATCCGCTCAGCGCCCCCCCACCCCCACCCCCGCGCCTCCGCCCGCGGCCGTGCGTGCCGCTCGCCGAGCACGCCGCGGATCTCCGCCGCCCGCAGCCACGCACGCCGCTAGCCCAGCCCGCCGTGGACCTCCGCCGCCCCCGCCCGTGGCCGCGCGCACCGCTCGCCGAGCCCGCCGCGGACCTCCGCCGCCCCAGCCCGCGGCCGCGCGCGCTGCTCGCCGAGCCCGCGCCAACCTCCGCCGCCCCGGCCTGCGGCCGTGTAGGCCAGGCCGTGCGCAGGCCAGGCCACGCCGTTGGGGGCGGCGCAGGCCAGGCCGGCTAGGTGGAGCAGCTGCTTCCCGTGCGCGCAGGAGGGGGGCTGGCTCTCATCGCCGCCGACGTTCGCCTGCGCCGGCCTCCACCCGCGCTCCTGCACCACGCCCGCCATGCTCGCGAGCTGAAGCTCTGCCTGTGCCATGCCCGCGAGCTGGAGCTCTGCTCGCGCCGGCCGACGCGCCCCAACAGGAGGAGTAGGAGCAGAGGGCGTCGGGGCAGGGAGGAGGGCGCCGGCGATGCAGGGAGGTGGAGGGAGGCGCAGCGCTGGGGACGGCGGCGCTCGATGCGCTCGAGGCTGGGGGAGAGAGAACGAGGAGAGGAACGACGCGACGGCGGCAGTGGAGGCGATGGAGCTCGAGGGCCGGGCACGGGAAGGAGATGGAGACCGACGGGTGAGGGACGGAGAAAATGGGGTTGGCTCCGTTCGCCAGATTTTGGCGGATGCAACCGACCCGCATATTACAAGAATATTCGGTTCCTAAGTTGGTTCCAACCTCTCTCACTCTCATCCAAACATCATAAAAAGGGGTTGGCTCCATTCGGATTGGACTCCACCACCCAACCAAACAGACAGTAAGTGTGTTGGCATTGATCTGCTTCTTTATCCATGATGGAGATCCATTTCCAATCTCATAGACAGATTTCTTCAGTAATGTTGCCTTGTTCAAACGAGTCATGGGCCCTTTTGGATTCTTTCCTCTGTCCCTGCCACATCTCTGTGTGCAAGCAGATGGCTGCTCTTCCATATCTAGTAATGTACAACAAACCAAATATGTAATTCATTAATTCACTCGACAATATCAAAAATATTATACACATGTTTATCTTTTGCTCACCTTGTTCCATTCTGATGTCTTTGTTTCTGGACCCTCTCTGGCATCCATCATGCTCAAAGACTTTGACTGTACATACCATATTCCCTTCGTACTTTAACAGCAAAGCATTAGCATCAGTAATTCCATGAGACGCCAGAAACTGCGGCCAACCACCTGTTAAGAAGAGGTCTGATTGATCCATTTTGAGCTCAATCTGACCAATTTTGCCAGGGGGTCTGAGAACAACAGTCATGTAACTGTTCAGGTTCTCCTTAGAGATGCATTGTTCCACAAACTTAGTAGGTATTAACTGCAAGGACACATAAAAAGATTAAAGTCGTATCATTCCAGTAAGAGAAGTAAGGAAACAATTTGCAATGAACAGTGTGCGAACCATCTTTTCCAAGGATTTTGGTGGAAGCACACTTATAAACTGTGGCTTATGGAGGGAACCTTTGCCGCTCGGGATTGCGCTAACTGCACAATATGAAATGTAACTGCAGACAATCAGCTTGACTGAAAGCAGAATCACACAAGTAATTTCTAATTGGCAATACTGAACTAGAACTTAATCAAGAGCGCATATACTAAGTACAGACAAATATTCAGGATTCCTGATCCCAATTATATACTAAAATCATTTCTTTGTCAATCTTATAAGTATGAGCCATATATGTAAGGACTCTATCATTCAATATCATAATTGCCGTTTCATAGTTCAAGCTGATTGTCACCAACATTACTGGTCTCTCTGTTCCATCGTCTTTTTTTAGCACAGATATCCAACTTCAAGAAGAGGCAAGGTTCGGATTTAGTGAAGGCTTAACTTGCACAATGAACTCAAAAGATGCTATTCAGTCAAGTATACTTCACATTTACAATGAACTGAAAAAGAGGGTTTTCTTGAATCATTTGGCACCTTGCATGAGGGGGAAATGAAAGGTGGAATCTTTACCTGCAGGTGGAGCGCCGATCTCCCGGAGGCAGCAGCTTCTGTCGAAGGCCTTGACGGTGAGCAGGCCGCGGCCGTGGTGCCGGACGACCAAGAGCCACCCACCTTCGACGCCGCACGCGTCCGCGAACTCCGGCCACCCGCGCCCCAAGAACGCGCCGTCGCCGTCCCACCCGACCTCGGGCCAGACCTCCTTGCCGGAGGCGGGCGGGCCGACGACGTGGGCCTCCCCGGCGCCGATTTCCTGGGCGAGCTCGTCGGGAATGCGCTGCAGAGCGGCGAGATGAGTTAGTTTCCACGGCCGGAGTCACCGGCGGCCAAGCGCGCGGCGCGACGGCGAGGGCGCTCAGGTTCTCACCAGGCTGTCGCAGATGAAAGGAAGCAGCACCCGTAGGTGCTTGCGGGCGGCTGCGCCGCGGCCGCCAGACGAAGCCATTGCCGGGGGGGGGGGGGGGGGGGGGGGGGGATAGCGGGAGAGATAATGGGAGTTGTAATAAAAGTCAAACTTGCTTTATGGTGCGACCATGATTTTAACGCCGCGACCTATGATGGGAACCAAACACGCCCCGTTGTATCGAACTAAATTAAATTCTTATAAATTTCTAAAGATGCAATTAGATTTTATAAATTTCAAATGTGGTTACTTTAGTAGACACATACTCAATTCTCACCTCGATTCTTTCTCCCCCTCTCTATGGTCTCACTCCACAGTCCACACTAGTCCCCACTCGACTCCTTTCATCTTGGGCGACCAATGCAACCACTAACATCCTCTCTTATCAAATAATGGAAGATATTGATTTGTTATAATTTCCTATCCATCGTACTCCATCCGTCCTGAAATGTAAAGTACGTTGGTTCCATCCATCCTGAAATATAAAGTACTTTGGTCTGTCTTAAATCAAACTGCTCTAAATTTGATCTTTATAGAGAAGAGCAATATATTTTAAAATAAATAAGAATAATTAGATCCATTATGAATTATATTTTCATAATTTACTCATTTGTTGTGTTAGATGTTAGTATTTTTCTCTGTAAATTTGTACGATCTAAATTTACCAGCAGAATTATATTCTTTGAAAGGTATTGTACGATGTAAATTTGCGAAAACAACATGAGTTTATATAGCTACCCGTACGTGATATTTGTAGTAAAAAAAATCAAGAGGCCAATGGTAAACATCATGGCACGTTTCCAGTACAATCGGCTGTGGCCACGCGTACATTCTGCATCAGTCACTCGTGACTCATCAGCACCACCAATGCACATTAGTAAACCGTAGGTGCATCTTAAACAGAAGGAAAGCCAGACGACATAGCGTGATCAACTCTGCAACTGCATGGTAACGTGTGGCCAATGGAATAAACTCTACTCGAGTGTTCTATAGCCATCATCCTCAATAATTGTGTTTTGTTAACTTGAGCAGATCGACCTGCAGTTGTTATGGCTACTGCAACTTCGGCAGTTGGCCTCATCTACACTTCCAAGAGGGAGTCCAGTGGACACTGGTGCATGCCTTAACTTGGCTTGGCACTTAGGCCTGTTTGGGAGAGAGCTTCTAGGAGTGTCAGCTACTCCGACGAAGCCCCAAACAAAAGCTCTCCCAAACTGGCCAACTTACAACGAAGCCCCAAACAAAAGCTCTCCCAAACTGGCCAACTCCAGTGCTTTCAAACAGCAGCACTACCTGGTCCTATCTTCTCGACGATCGACGGTGACATTCCACAGGGTGGTTTCTATGATCTCCATGGTGCAGACATCGCCCACCCTGATCCCATTATCGAGGCAGAAACTCTTCCAGCCTCCAACCAGCTGGCCGCAATTCTGGTACAGGTTTAGACACGCCTGCCAAGATTTGGTGCTGCTGGTAGAAGTTTTGAGCGTGATCATGCAGCGTTGTCGAAATCCAATCGCCTTACAGAAGGGCAGTGGCAAATTCTGCAAGAATTGCAGTCGCATGTAAGCAATTGTTGACAATCACAGAAGTCCAATCAACCAACAAACTATGTCAGCAATTGTTGACAATCAATGTATCACTGTGGATGAATAATGACTCCTAGTGCTGTAGTTTCTTATCATTTTGTTTCCTGTTGTGATAACACACATACATAAATTATCAGTAACTATAGCATCAAATAAAAAAGTAAGTTCATGTCTCGGCATTCTGACATGTAAGCTACTCAGCAGAGGGCTTGCATGCATATACAATAGTAACAAAGCCCTTTAAAGTCTTGCATGCATATCCTAGCATATTTCAGTTCAGTTTTTCCTAAAAGTTGGAACATGTTTATCCTATTTACAACTTTTTACTCACAATCAATAGAGAAATAGTTGTGCTTACGAGGTGATTTTCAATTGTGCTGGCATTGATCTCCTTCTTTACCCAAGCAGGTGGCCCAATCTCAAAGACACTTTTTGTCCTACTCTTGTTCAAATAATTCATGGAGCCTTGAAGCATCTTTTGTCCATCAGTATTTGACTTGTTTTTCTTGCTCTTAGGGGTTTCCTGCTGATCCCAAGTACATGTAAATATTGATAATTCACTAGACAAAAAGGGATAAGTGCTTCAGCATGTAACTCACATAGCAGAACTGATTCATCTTTTCCTCATGGCGCGTGATAAGTACATTCCACAGTGTGGTTTCGATGACATTGAAGGTGCAGGTATCCCCTTCCTTGAGATGATTTTCCTGGCAGAACTGTCTCCAACCCTGCACAAGCAGGTAGCTGCTAGTTTTGCATGTGAGTCCATGCACAAGCCAAGATTTAGTACCATCTGCTCTTGAGGTTCTCAGTGTTATTGTGCATGGTTTCTGCAACCCAATAGCATCACAGAAAGCTTTTGCCAAAGCCTGCAATAATTGCAAATGCATAAATGAATACAATATCTAGCATTATTTCAAATCTAGTATGTCAATTCGTTGACTAGTTTCATCCTGTTAGCATGCACATGTATTATCAGTAGTTAGAGGCAATGGAATGAAGATGTTGGCTCAATCTCCCCATAATGAAAAGACGAAGGTAATAGAAGTCTCTGATGCCAATAAAACCATGACCTATAATGTTTACAGCTCATATTCCTATCAAACAGATGATTTTATCTTATTTAATAATCAAATGCAAGGTTATGCTTACAAGATGCTTTTCAAGTGTGTTGGTGTTGATCTGCTTCTTTATCCATGATGGCGGCCCAATCTTGTAGATCGAGTTCCTTCCTAATGATGTCTTGTTCTTACGCTTATGCTTCTGAATGGAAACAGATGGTGCTTTCTGCAACTTCTCACTATGTGGTAATGTTGATCCTTGATAAGACAACAGAGACATTCACTTCAATATTTAACTCATTCTAATCCATTACTAGAAGATTCAAAATATAATAAAGTTATGTATCACTTGCTCACTTTGTTGAGCTCTGTTTTCCTTCTGCTTGGAATCTCTCGGAATTCCATCAGTGCCAAACACTTTGACAGTGAAAACCATGTTGCCCTCATACCTCACCAGCAGGGCATTAGATTCCGTAATGTCATGAAACACCATAAACTGCGACCAGCCACCTGTGAAGAACATGTCCGATCGATATGTCTCAAGTTTAATGTTATAAACTTTGCCATGGGGGCCCAGAACAATGGCCATACAATTGTTCTGGTGCTCTTTGGGGATGTGCTGTTGCAGAAACTTAGCAGGTATTGGCTGCAATAATACAATAAAAGAGTAAAGTGAGGCCATTCCAGTAAATGAAAATAAAGTGAGCAAAAAGAATTAGCAGCAACAGTCTGCGAACCATCTTTTCCATGAAATCGGTTGAAAGCACAATGATGAACTGTGGCTTACGAGCGGTGGCTTTGCCACTCACGGCTGCTTCAGCTGAATAAAGTAAGAGTTAGAAACAACCAGTTTGAACTGGAAATAGAAATTCATTCTTAGCACTTTAGAATTAGAAGCAGGTAAGGTCCCATATACCACTTCGGTTCAAATATCTTCTTGCAAAGCTTCCCTGTCCCCAATCATTAACAAAAATGTTTTAAATCTTTACAAAATCAGGTGCACATTTTAAGGACCCACAATGTAAAAATTAGCTTTATAGCATCCAAGTTGAACACAAAACAGAAATCTACTTTATCATAAAAGGAGATAACATGCTTTTTAGAGTTTCTCTAGAAAGTCCCACCCAAGAAAAAAGCATGCACCCCCTTAATTAAGTCAGTCCACATTGATTAGCAAAATTTTTTTGGGCTTGAAAGAGAAGAAACAAAAAGATAGTTAACGCTTGCCACAAAAAGAAACTAGCCGTGCAATTCTGTGGGCTGCTAGGCTACATCAATTAATCACTAAACGGAAATCATATACTCTTTTCTGTAAAGGTAACTTGTCGCAAGCTCCTGATCCCCATTTATAATTCAGGTGACTAATTTCTAATTCATCTGAGACTCCGACAACCGGAGAGGGAACCGAATTCGCAAGTCTTGAATCCTAAGATTCTTGCAAATGCGCGGAATCTTTGTTACCTGGAGACGGAGCGGGAGCGCCGAGGTCCCTGAGGCAGCGGGTGCGGTCGAAGGCCTTGACCGTCAGCACGCCGCGGCCGCGGTGGCGGAGGACGAGGAGCCACCCTGCGCCGACGCCGCACGCGTCGGCGAGCTCGGGCCAGCCGCGGCCCAGGAACGCGCCGTTGCCGTCGCGCCCGACCTCGACGCGCCATAAGACCTTGCCATTGCCGCCCATCGGGCCAACGACGAGGGCCTCCTCGGCGCCGATCTCCTCGGCGAGCTCGTCGGGGATGCGCTGCAGAGTGGAAGAAAAAGATCAGCATCGCCAGAGGCGGCGAGAGAAGGCGCCGGTCTTTACTGACCAGACTGTCGCAGGTGAACGGCAGCAGCACCCTGAGGTGCTTGGCGGCCGCGGCGTGGTCGCCGGACGAAGCCATGCCTGGGTTGAGTGGGGTTTTCCGCCGGGGACATGTAGAGGCACCTGGGTAACCCAAAGGTTTCCCCCGTTGATAATTGGGACACGATGGGTTATTGCGTTGCTTCTGTTTTAAATTCTAATTGTAATTTTATTTTACTTTTTTCACTATATTTTTATCTCTGTTTTTTACTTTTTCACTCTAAAGTCTTCGTTTATTTTTAGTATTGACTCCGTTAGCTGCGTGCCTGCGTCAAGAATTTAAAATATTTAGAAAAAGACACTTTTTAATATAAGAAAACATAAATATATCATTTATTTCTGTATCCCTTCAACTTGTGTGGTTCTTCCCTTACTTTTCTCCCCGACATTCTCTCCCATCCCGTGCGAACCTTAGGTTGTCTGCACTAGGTACGCTACCCCTTCCTCCAGTACAGGGTAGCATAAATCCCAGCACCATCTACTCTATAATAAGCAATGCTAAATAAGAGGATGGGAAAATGTGTCCGCTATTCCTAGCGGGATAGAGGAGGAGCGCTATGCCGCTTGCTAGCCCCACCTCACCTCCAGCCGTTGCTCCCTGTGCTCTGCTCCGCCACCGCGGCCGGCGTGCGCGCGAGTCGGGGCTCCACCGCCACAACCGACGCTCGCGCGAGTGGATAGGGGAGGAGGAGCAGAGGGCGGCGAGGGAGGAGGTGCATAGGGGGCGGCAAAGGAAATGAAAAGTGAGCTGGGGAAATTGAGGCCGCGCCGCCACCGCTTGTCGTCACTGATCTGATGGTGGAAGAGAGCCGAGCCGCTCAATCCGTCGCCGCCGCCGGAGCTCGAGGGAAGGGGAGGCCTGTAGGTGCACGGGAGGCCACAAATGGGGAGGAGAGCTCCGTCGGGGCTCTGCTCCACCAATCTGCCGCCGTCGGTTAGGGAGACGGCACTAGTGGCTGTGCGTAAGCCCATGTGAAGGGAGAGGTCTGTCGCCGCCGGTGAGGTAGGAGGCGCGGGGATGGCAGACTAGAGAGAAGGGTGAAGAGATGGGAGAGAGAGAATGATGTGGTAGGGAGTGCAGCAAATAAAGGAAGTAGGGGTGAGAGAAAAAATAATCTAATAAGTAGGTTGTGCTGTTGTTAGTTGGTATAAAGTAGGGTATGAAAGAGTATTGAAGAACTGGATATAGAATAGAGAATCTCGATGATCAGAATAAAATATTTTTTAAAAGATAAATTTAAAGTTTGACGTATGCACGAAGGTTTAGGAGACGATTTCCTCGAGCAGAGGCGGCGCGTGGCGGCCAGCAGCTGCGGCGGCACGGGCCCTGCACGGAGGCTACGGCTGCGACAGCTACCTTTAGCTCGCGTACCAGGTCCGTGCAGTGCGGAGGTAGGGCTCGGGCGGTGCGGTGGCTGCGGCTAAGTATGGAAATAGATTCGGATATTTTGGATATCTGTTTTTTGTTTCCTTCCGGTTTCCACCTCTTAGAATAGAAATGAATCGAATATGTATAAAAATATATTCGGATATCTCGAATATCCATTTTTCTATTTCCCTATCATTTTCATTCCTAGCCGCGGCAGCGTGCGCGCCAGGTCCGTGCGGCGCGGCGGGCGGGCTCAGGCGGCGCGAGTGGCAGGGCAGCATCCACCAGCACGCACGCTCCTCTCTAGCTCTCTCTCTGCTGCGTAGGCTTCTGTAGCCAGCTGTGGCTGACTGGCTGTGGCTGCACTAGGGGGTACAAATGTGTGCGTACGTAGGTACGTGCTAGCTACATACTACTCCCTCCGTTTCATATTATAAGTCATTACAAAAATTTTGGAGAGTTAAAATTTTCCAAATTTGACCAAATTTATATAACAAAATAATAACATTTATGATACCAATTAAGTATCATTAGATTCTTTGTTACCTATATTTTCATAGTATACCTATTTGATGTCATAAATCTTTGTATTTTTCTCTATAATTTTGGTTAAACTTTGAGATGATTTGACCCTCCAAAATTCTTAGAATGACTTATAATTTATAATTTGGAACGGAGGGAGTAGGTGCGAGTGCAGGAGATCGCATGCATCGCCAATGGAGCGCCGTAGTTAGTCTACTACGAGTGTTAGTTCTTGGATCCAGGAGCAGTGAAACAGCCACCGTACAAATTAAACCCTTCCCTAGCCTTTTTCTCCCATCACCCCCCCCCCCCCCCCACCCTCCGTTCCCTCTGTAATTTCCTATAGGCTATAGAACCGCTTTTTCTTTTTCCCGTTCCGAACAATGCAAGTTTTTCACGACAAACTTTTTCATGACAAGCTCGGCAAAAAAGGTATTCATTGATCAGCACAACTCTTCTTCTTCTTTTGCAAGATTCGGTACAACTTATTCAAATAGATATTCCGAAACAGACAAACAAGCACCTAAAAAAATCTGTAAGGGTATATTCATGGGGTTCTAAAAAAGTTGGGGTATATTTGCAAGGGCAAAATTGTCTTCTTTGACACTGTTATGTGTTGTTGCCGGTGTAGGAGTAAAATGAGACTTTATTTCCAAATATGAGGGTAAAAAAGCAAAATGAAAGAATGTGGCGGTAAAATCACAATTAGGGTCATTGTTTGCCTAAACGGTCGTTTACATAGTTTAAATTATACGGTTGTTTAACTCGTTTACATAGTTTAAACGATACACAGTGATACACTATTTCCATTTAATCTGTTATTTGGACCGTTTAAACAACCATTTTGCCTGTTTAAACACCTGTTTTACCGAAATAATTAGCTAAACGGGAGGTGACCGACTGTTTATCATTTAGCGTTTAGTATAACACTGATTAGGGTTCAAAATAGTGGCAAGAACACAATTTCCCCTTGGAACATTGGGTCGTACCTACAACTGCCCAGGTGCATTTGGTCACCTGGGTGGCTGGGTTCCAATCTTTTTTAGCTGGATTTGTTAGAACATTTAACTAGAATAAGTTTGGATATAAATTTTAGAAATGGAGGCAACCAGGAGGGTATGACTCTTCCAATATGGATTAGTTAAGAACGCCCCTGAAACTAGTCTCTAGCCTAGTGATTACAGCACCTGAGTACATCTAGCAGATCTGGGTCCGATTTTTGTGAGAGCGAATTAAACGGGTATGTGATATTTGTTTTTAAAAAAGATGTAGAGGCTCCCTTGCTGACTTGGGTCCACCGCCCAAAACCACCGCCACTACTAACCACTACCTTAATGGTCCCTGCCATTGATCCTCCCAACCGGCCTCCTCTACCACCGTGATAGGACGACGCCACTATCCTCTCACCATCCTAAACCCCAAGCCGGCGAGCTTTCAATCCTTCCCACTATTCCGGTAGCCACAAAACTTCTTCTCAACTTAAAACTCCACCCTAACTCTCATGTGCTCATCGATATTGGTGCTGTTGTCGGAGAAGAGGTGCTCGTCGAAGAAGAGGTCACCCGTCACCGGAGTTGAAGGTGCATCAATTTGTTACTCCCCCCCCCCCCCTCCCGACGTCCCCTCCCCTTCCCTTGACATCACCTCCCCTTCCATTTCTTGTATACTCGAAATCACGAGACTAGAGGGCTCAAATTAGACTTTTCCATTTAGGAATATTTAGCGGGAGTATATTACCAAGGATTGCAATGTTTTATTTAGTTCTATTTGTTTGTAGTTTGATGGGGGCATTTACCAAGGTTAGATTTTTTTTTCAGTTTATGTATGTACGTTGGAAGGGTTCGTTGTTGACCTAAGATTGACAGTTTAAGTAGGTTAATGTTGGGTTTTTGTAATCTGCCCGGTAAATTATGTGTAGATAGTATCACCAGTATGACACCGTGTTTAGTAGGTTAATTATGCGTGCACTGTCAGCATTATTTACCATTTTCCAAAAAAGAAATATAAGCTTTGGTTGTAGCACAGTTTGATAAGTATTAATCAAGAGTTTTCTTGATTAAAAACATATAGTTCAGTCAGGTTCAAAGCCACCACAATGAAACCGAACTTCTAGCCTCATAGTAGGTTCACAAACAACGTGAACTTTGACCTTTGCTGCATCTGATTGCTCTCTAAGGTTCAACCTTGGCTAGAACCTGAATCTTAGCTAGCTTACAAACCTGAAACTTCCTCTCCATCACCACCCGATCTAAGTTAATCAATTCGATGAAGTTAAGCCAATGACATCGATCTTGTAACTGCACCCTGAGTCTGCAGACAGGACCTCTCCCTGAAGTGTTCCAATCAAGCATTTATAACAGTACAAGTCAAGGTACCGGTAAAACCTGTACATCCAATGCTACGAACAGTAACATCCTGTGTTTTTTTAACAACAGATACCAAAACACAGGTGAATTGATGTGCTAACTGGTACTAGGTTACCGAGGCTCGATGATGACATGCCACAGGGTAGTGTCAACGATTTTGAAGGTGCACACATCCCCCACCTTGATCCCATTATCCCGGCAGAACCTCTGGAGACCACTAACATGGTGGCTGCTCCTATTGTACGGAACAACACGTGCCTGCCAAGATGTGGTGCTGCTCATTGAGGTCTTGAGGGTGATCTTGCAAGGTTCCCTGATTCCAATCGCCTTACAGAAGACCGGTGGCAAATACTGCACGAATTGTAATCACAATGGTCAGTTAATTTATTTCTGTAGGCGGTTGCCAATGATCCATGTATCACACAGGTTGTTGGATCCCAATTCCTGTTCATGCTGGATTTGATAACATGTTCTTGGAGCACTTAATACATTGATCTGTTTCATATATAGCATGTCCACATGTATTATCAATTGATATGTGTGATAGCAATTGCATATATATTATCACTATTTAAAGCATCAAGTGAAAGTGTTGGTTCCTGTTTCTGCATTTGAAAATGTAACTGTCTGCAGAAACTTTAAATGCCAAGGAACTAGCTCAGTTGGTCAAGGGTGGGGATGCCCAGATCACTCAATTCAAGAATTCATCAAGGCGAATTTGGGTGGTTATTCCTTCTCAATTAAAAAGCCATCTAGTTCCTCCTAGGTTGGTCGAGCTTTTTTGTTTATGTAACCTTATATACTAAAATTTCAGTTTGGATTCTTCTAAAAATTAGAATATGTTTATCCTCTTTCTAATTTTCTAACATTTTTAGAGAAGTGACTGTGCTTACAAGACGATTTTTAATTGCCCACATATTGATCTCCTTCTTTATCCAAGCTGGTGGTCCAATCTCAAAGATGCATCCTGTCTTTGATGACGCCTTGCACCACGAAGTCATGGAGCCTTTTGGCCTCTTTTGTTCTTCACTAATTGACCTGTCATCCTCTCTCTTACGCTTCATACTAGAAGCCGAAGGTTTTTCCTGCAGGTTTTGAGTATATGTTATAATGTTAATGCTGATACTTTGTGATAGAAAAAGGGACAAGTGTTTCAGTATTTAACTCACATAGCAGGGCTGATCTATCTTTTCTTTATAGCGCGTGATAATGACATGCCAAACTGTGGTTTCGATAACATTGAAGGTGCAGATGTCACCTTTCTTGAGACTGTTCTCCTGGCAGAACCTCCTCCAGCCCTTTATAAGCAGGTAGCTGCGACAATTCTTGATTGAGATACCACGCACCTGCCAAGATATGGTACTGTCCATTGTCGTCTTAAGTGTGATCATACATGATTCCCGCAACCCAATCGCATCACAAAAACTTGTTGCCAAAGCCTGTATTAATTGCAATCACAATCGTTTCAGTAAGCAGTCTGCGATTCACTATCTATCAGTGGACAAATACTGATTGCTAGATCAAAACTCAGATTCTGGGTTCGATTAAAAGATCCACAAGTGCATATACATGAAAAATGCTATATATATCTGATATAAAATCAATATATTGATTTATTTCTTCCTCTTAACATGTGCATGTACTGTTGGTCTCTGTTTCTCTATAGGGAAAGTAAAAACTGTTTACAGAAGTCTCAGATCTAATCCCTTAGCAACTTTTGAGCTCATATTCTTGTTGAACATATTATCTTACAAAATAGGGAAACTTTTGTGCTTACAAGATACTTTTCAAGGGTGTGGGCGTTGATCACTTTCTTTATCCAAGATGGGGGCCCAATCTCATAGAAAGATTTCCTGTGAAATGCTGTCTTGTTCAAAAAACTCCTGGAGCCATTTGATCTCTTGTTCCTTCTACTTCTTGGCCACTTGCTCTTGCTCATATGCATCCGACTGGAAATAGAAGGATATTCCTGCTGTTTTGATGTGTGTTAATGTTGATGTTTCATAGGATAAAAGGAGAGGTGTTTCAGTACTAACTCACATAACAGAGCTGATTCATCTTTTCCTTACACCGTGTGACAACAACGTGCCACATTGTGGTCTCGATGACATTGAAGGTGCAGATGTCTCCTATCTTGAGGCTGTTCTCCTTGCAGAACCTCATCCAACCATTCCTAAGCTGGTAGCTCCCCTTCTTCGATGGGAGAGCAAGCACCTGCCAGGATTCGGTACTGCTCATTGAGGTCTTGAGCGTGATCGTGCAATGTTCCGGCAGCCCAATTGCACCACAGAAAGCTGCTGACAAAGCCTGCAATAATTGCAATCATGTTGGTTTTAGTAAGCAGGCGAGGATACACATTATATTACAGTGGATGAATACTGACTGCAGACTGCTAGATCTGAACACTGTTTATCTGGGTTTAATAAAAGGTTCTTCGAGGGCATATACTGATATAAATGACAAATACGACTGCTGATAAAAAATTAATAATATTGATTTGTCCCTTCCTGTTAGCATGCATATATATTAGCTGTAGTTAAAGCATCAAATGATCAAAAGAACATGTTGGCCTTTGTTTCTCCATATGTAAATCAAATCTGTTGAATCAAGTCTCATATGCCACTCCCTAGTAACTCAACATGGAAATACAATTTAATAATTTATCTTATTCAATAGGGAAATGGTTGTGCTTACAAGTTCCCTTTTAAGTGAGTTGGCATTTATCTCCTTCTTTATCCATGATGGCGGCCCAATCTTGAAGACAGATTTCCTCCATAATGGTGCCTTCTTTAGACGAGTAATGGGACCTTTTTGCATCTTTTGTCCACCGTTGTTAAGCCAATTACTGTTGCAACGCTTCTGAATGGAAACAGATGATTCTTCCTGCCGCTCTCGAATATCTGGTAATGTTGATACTTGATAAGACAAAAGAGACATGCACTTCAGTATTCCGCACATGATATAATTCACTGCTAACGGATTCAAAGAGAAAAGCTAAATCTCACATGAGTGCTTTAGAGGGCTTGCCAGCAGGGATAGTTTATAACAAAATTACAGTTACAAAGCAGTTACAGCCACTTTTTATTATGATGGTGTAACTAAGTTATAGTGAAAGATCCTCCATAACACTTGATTTATTTTCTAGCACGAAGTTAGAACTAGTCTAAGAAATAGATCTTAAAAAGTTGGATGGTTCCAATGTCAAGTGTTGAAATCCTCCAAAACACTCAAGTGTTGTATAGACACTCCCAATTCAAAATATGAAAAACTTATTCATCTTTTGCTCACCTTGTTGCGTTCCAATGTCCTTATGTTTAGACTCTCTCTGGTGTCCGTCTGCCTCAAAGACCTTGACTGTAAACATCATGTTGCCCTCATACCTCAACAGCAAAGAATTATCTTCAGTGATGCCATGAAGCACTAGAAACTGTGACCAGCCACCTCTGAAGAACACTCCTGACTGATTCATCTCGAGCTCGATGGGAGAAACTTTGCCAAGGGGGCCAGAAACAATGGCCTTACGGTAGTCCAAATGCTCTTTGGGGATGTATTGCACAATTTTAGCAGGTATTAGCTGCAAGAACACACAAAAAGAGGAAAGTCAGGCCATTCCGGTAATAGAAAACGTGAGAAAAACAAATTAGTAGCAACAGTCTGCAAACCATCTTTTCCCTGAAATCTTTTGGAAGCACTCTGAGGAACTGCAGCTTACGGGCAGTGTCCTGGCTGCCCGTGGTTGCTTCAACTGAACAAAATGAGTTACAAACAATCACTTTGGACTGAATACGAGTAATCATGAATTGGTAGCAGCCTAGCAGGGAACTACTATAGAAGTTAGCCAACATCCAGTATACTCCACGTCTGGTAAAAAGCTTCTTGACCCTCATTTGCTTAGAAGATCTTTTTCTGCCTTTCAATAATCATGCACCACATTACAACGAGTTCGATGCTGGAAACCAGCTTTTCAGTGTCCAAGAAGACTACTAACACTACTGACCTCTCATTTTTTTTCCCAGTAGAAAACAATCCTACAGCAGGAAGGACGAAGAGGGTTTGCATTTACAAGTTACAAGGGAAGAAAACGTGGAGAACACAGACGGGTACTCAAAACATTTTATCAGAACTCGTTATAATATTCATGACATTACGGGGAATTTGACTGATACTACTACTTCGACATTAACAACTTGAGAGAATATGGCATGGGGAATCCATCTTCTCTTTACCTGCTGCTGATGGTGGTGGCGGCCGCGCGCCGTGCTCCCTGAGGAGGCAGCTGTCGGCGTCGAATCCCTTGACGGAGAGCACGCCGTGGCCGCGGTGGCGGAGGACGAGGAGCCACCTCGGGGCGACGCCGCACGCGGCCGCGAACCCTGGCCACCCACGGCCCAGGAACGCGCCATCGCCGTCCCACCCGACCTCGACGCGCCAAGGCTTGGCCTTTCCGCCGGTGGGGCCGACGACGAGGGCCTCATCGCTGCCGACCTCCGCGGCGAGCTCGTCGGGGATGCGCTGCGAATAAAGCATGCAGGTGCAAGAAAACAAGATGAGTCAGTACCACGGCCGGGCCGGAGCCGCGCGCGCCGGCGGATCGGACGAGCGCTGGGCACGCACCAGGGTGTCGGAGGTGAAGGGCAGCAGCACCCTTGGGTGCCTGGCCGCGGCGGCCGACGGCGGCATTGGGGACTCCGGCGGCCACAGTGAGTGGGGAAAGCGACAGCTTTGGTTTGGTCCGACGGAGATCGACAGGAACTCGGTCCGGTTTGGTCATGTCTACTGCATTCCCCCTCCATCTTGACTCTGGTAAACGCTGACAAAAGGTGTGACGTGTCACGTGTGAACGCTCTTTCACGTGTGACAAAAGTCTCTCGAAGTAGAAAAAAAACTCTCATAAGAAAATTTGCACTTTTTTCTCATATATCTTTTCAGTTTTGATCATTCTTACGTTTCATTTGACTTAAGTGGCATATATACTTAAGATTTCTTCCCGATCATATCATGCGGCCAACATGTATTGAAAAAACATAGGATGGTATGAAGGTGATGTAGGTTTGGTTTATGTATTTTTTTTTCTATTCTCTTATTTGGTTTCATTAGGTTTGGGATATAATATTTTAGATAATGTCCTTTATAGAAAGAAGAGAATCACATCACATGTATGTGGTGGCGTCTAAAAGTTTTGGTATTTTTCTCGAGCCCATAAATTGTAGGATTTGCGAAAGAATTATACCGATAGAGAACCTTTGGTAAGCAACTTGGCGAACCTATGTATCAAGCTGATCGGCCGGTAATCACCAATGGTGGACGCATCCTGTTTCTTGCGAAGGAGAACCATGTAAGCTTGAATCACTTGGTAGAAGCTCCGTCCAGAGCTTGATTTGACAATGATGGCCGGTAATCAAGGACCAAGAAGCTTTTAATAAGTTTTTTTTATACCAAACTAAGAGTATATGCGTCACTTCACACTTATATTGTAAATCTAAGAGAGTAGCCCAAAGTTTTAGTTATGAATGAATATGAACTTTATTGTTTCTACCGCATCTACATGAAGGGACCCGTGAAAGGAATTGCTTTTCTAGTTTCATAATCTTTACTTTACATTTAGACATACATTATGTCTAGATAAATAATTTCTACTATGTATTTAAAAAAATCAAAATGACTTATTTTTTGAAACAAAAGGAATAGCATTTAACAAATTTGCCTTGATTCAACGAAATATCTACCAGGACCACCCACATCGTACTGCTTATTCAAGAGTGGCCAAAAGAACCTATGGAGCTAATTGAAATTTGATGACTTCCAAGCATATTGAGATCTTGCAAGGCTCTGCTCTAAAAAGAAAGAACTTGCAAGGCTAGATATGTAAACCAGGATGAGATCCATTTTGTATTTTTGTCTTTCTCTGTTACTTTTAAAGTCCATAACTCATATATGATCTTGAGTCAGGCTAGTCTTGAAAACTTATATAGTTGCATATCACCAACTTCTCTACGTGTACAAAATTTTAAGGATTTGAATATATATACACTTTTAAAGTTCTATTCCTGTTTCGGGTGACTGATTTTGGTTATCTATCAGTTGTCTCTAAACTTGCACTAGCGGTGGAGGTTGAATGGAATGAAGATTTGGAGTTGGGGAATACACATATGGCATGCGGACCTAGAGGGAGCATCGGGGTAGATCGCCGGCCAGCGGTGGAGGTGAGAGAGACGTCATGGCAACGAAGGTGTTCCTGGAGGCAGGCAGGGTACCCTCAGCCTCAGTGTGGGCGGTGTCAGGCAGCGGGGATGTTTGCCGCCCCCCGCCCCCAACTTCACCATAATTTTTTTATATAAGCGGAGGCTACCATATTGACGCTGGGAGAAGATGACGACACTGCTGGTGAACGGAGATGATAGAGGTGACATGGAAAACGCTTCAGGCCTCGACAAAGCCCAATGAGGCGTTTGGATCTTTGCCATCGGATGGCCAAAATAGGTGATGATGCAAAAAAAAACAAGCAACTAGCAAGAACAAGATACACACCCATAATATAAAGGTACTTTCACAACTCTCGATTATTCGATGAAGAAGTGGGTTTCCACCAAATTTTCCCATTCATCTGGCCATCACCATCTCATCTAATTCAAATATTAATGCACGCTAACATCACGCAATTAAGAAGATAATATTGAAACAAGTACAAGCACCTAGGGAATGACATCACCCGACAGAATTTCCATTTGGGCTTGTTTGGATAGAAGAGGACGATTGGAGGGGAATGAAGGGGATTGAGTCTAAAATGAACTAATTTTCTCAACAATCCCTCCCATTCCACATCATTCCACTAGTTTCCAAGCAAGACCTTAAGTGTTCGGTTCACTCGACAATATAGCCGACTTGCTGAGGAACTTGTACATTTTCATAATGAGAAGGCAATAGCTATTGTATTTAACAGAAGCCAAGATGAACTAATGTACAGCCAGGTCAAAGATTATCTATGCACAATGACAACATGCCACAACGTGGTTTCAACGATGTTGAATGTGCAGGTGTCTCCTTCCTTGATATCATTATCCCAGCAGAATCTCTTCCAGCCCGACCCGAGGTTGCTCGCATGCTTGTATGGGAGAACATGAACCTGCCAAGATCTGGTGCTGCTCAGTGAGGTCTTGAGGGTGATTGTGCATGCTTCCGACAAACCAATCGCATTGCAGAAAGTCGGTGGTAAAGTCTGCAAAAATAAAAATGGTCAGAACCAGATAGCTATATGTGATCTTAAAGATCTATCCATGCATCAAGTGAGTGAATACTGACTGCAAGAGCTGAATTCCTGTTCATGTGGATTTGTTGAGATATTATTGAAGTGCATATACATCAACAATTTTAAGCAAGAGCACATACTATGCTGAAATATTTACTTCAACAAATTGATCTGTTCTTCTTGTGATAGAATGCATACGTACATCAGCAGTTAAAGCATCACTTGAAACCAATGGTTTATGTTTCTGCAATTAGAAAAATATGCTCGCCCAAAGAAGTTGGTGCCATATATTAGCTAATTTTCAGTTCATATTCTTGCAACTATTCAGGTTTCAGGGTCTATTCTTCGCAATCCTTCTATAAGATAGGCAATTTTATAGGAGCTATGCATGTGTATTTTCCTGCTGTTTGGAAGCCTGACAGCTTGGACTGATATATTTTCAGCTTCCAAACAAAGTTGGAGGAGAAATGGCAAGGAAAACTTATCAGACACCGAGATGCTTCTGCCCAGAAGCAGGTGCTGCTGTTGGAAGAGGAGCAGGTTCTCCTATAGCACAAGTTGGTTCAGTGGTTGTGTTGTTCTCTTTCTGCTGAGTTCTGGTTGCTATTAGCATGTATCAGTACCTGTAGTTTTTGACGGTCTGGGAATAGTTCTGTTCCTTGTTGGCAGGGAGGTGTGAAGCAAGTCTAAACTGCTAGTGGTGTTAAACCTTGTCAAGGCTATAAATTCTTTTATGTGCATTTTCAATGCGAGGGAGGATAGACGTGATTGCTTAGATTGTAAGGTGATACCTGGGGAGTGTGTTGTCCCTCAACACAAACTTGTGGTGGCAGACTTTCATCTTCGGGTATGTGTCCACCGGGACAAACGTGCCAAGATTGCGAGAACAAAGTGGTGGAAGCTTAGAGGGGAAGCGGCACAAGCGTTTAAGGAAAGGATGCTAGGTGAGGGGCCTTGGGAAGGAGAAGACGCAGATGACATGTGGCTAAAGATGGCAACATGTGTTCGGAAGGTGGCCTCAGAGGTGTTTGGCGTGAGTAGGGGAGGCAAACAGGAGGGGAAAGACACCCGGTGATGGAACGACGAGGTGCAAAGGGATATTAAGGAGAAGGAGTGTTTCAAGCGCCTCCACCTTGACAAGAGTGCAGCCAACATCGAGGGCTATAAATTAGCGAAGAGGGTTGCAAAGCGAGCTGTGAGTGTAGCAAAGGGTAAGGCGTATGATGACCTGTATCAGCGGCTAGGCACGAAAGAAGAGGAGAAGGACATTTATAGGATGGCTAGGATCTGCGAGCGGAAGACAAGGGACATCAACCAAATCAAATGCATTAAGGATGGGACAGATCGACTACTAGTGAAAGATGAGAAGATCATGGATAGATGGAGAGAGAGTACTTCGACAAGTTGTTTAATGGGGAGAGTGAGAGCCCTACCCTTGAGTTAGATGACTCTTTTGACGATACCAACAGACGTTTTGTGAGGATAATTCAGGAGGTAGAGATCGGGGAGGCTTTGAAGAGGATGAAGGGAGGTAAAGCGATGGGCCCTGATGGTATTCCCATTGAGGTGTGGAGATGCCTAGGATATAGAGCAATAGTATGGTTAACTAAGTTTTTTAATCTTATTTTTCGGTCAAACAAGATGCCGAAAGAATGGAGGAGAAGTATATTAGTACCTATCTTCAAAAATAAGGGCGATGTTCAAAGTTGTACTAACTACCGTGGGATTAAGCTGATGAGCCATACGATGAAGCTTTGGGAGAGGGTTATCGAGCATCGCCTAAGAAAAATGACAAGTGTGACCCAAAACCAATTTGGGTTCATGCCTGGAAGGTCAACCATGGATGCGATTTTCTTAATACGACAATTGATGGTGTCGGTGTCCCGACCCGGGGGTCCGGATCCCAGCTAGTAAATGTTGTGTGTTTCCTCATCCCAAATGATGATGCAAGAGGCAACACGGTAACGCACGGTTTATCCTGGTTCCGGCCGCGGGGCCATACATCCAGCAAAGGGGGTGTGTGAGGGCACTGTATTGTCTTGCACCCGGAGTGCTTGTAGTAGGGGTTACAAGCGAGGTGAGAGAGGGAGGAAAGCTCCCAAGTCTCTGCTAGAAGTGGAGTCGGTTGGGGTGAGTGCTCAGTAGTCCCTGAACGTCCTTTTGGAAGAAAGAAGCCAGAGAGTGAGGGAGAGCAGCAAGACCAGAGAGACCAGCCAGCCTCCGCTAAAGGAAGCCCACCTTCTCCTTTTATAGTTGTAAGGAGGGGCGGTGTATATGAGTGGGAGTATGGAAGTCGTCGTTTTCCCTTGAATCGCGGGGTACTGTGGTTGGACACTGTAGGAAGTACACTGTGGGAAGGCGGCGCGCGGCGCTGTCGTCCTGGATTTCGTCCTTGGTCCCGCGGAGATGGCGCCGATCGTCCTGCAGTGTCCCGGCGGTAGTAATGGCACGGGTCGGCCCCGGACCCCCTGGTCGGAGTGCGGGCGTGCATACTAGAAGGTCCGGGGGACACGTGGCGGTCCCGGGCTCCTAAAGGGGGGAGGTCCGGGACCCCGTCCGTGTGAGCTGGGTGCTTCTCTTGGTCGGACACGTGACGTCGCCGGACCCTTCCTCAGTGGGAGGCGGGTCTGGAAGGTCGGCGGGAGCAGTACTGAGCCTGTCTTGTCCCGCGTCGCGGGTCCCAAGGCGCTGCTACAGCGTCCGGGATGGCGGAGTGGTGACCAGAGTCAGCGGATGGGACTCCGGTCACATCTACTGTGGGAGTGGCGGCCTGACGCCGCCCGTCCTTTGAGCCGTGGTGGAGTGGCTGGCTTTTAATGCCTTCGTACGGCGAGCGGTTGGGCGGCGGGGTTGTTTGTCCCTTGTGCCGAGGGATGGCCTCGAGCGAGGCGGAGATGAGTCACCTGCTCGAGGGTAGATCCGCTGCCCTCGAGCGAGGCGGAGATTGGTCACCTGCTCGAGGGTAGATCCGCTACTCTCGAGTGAGGCGGAGATTGCTCACTTGCCCGAGGGTAGATCCGCTACCCTCGAGCGAGGCGGAGATTGCCCAGCGGGCCCGAGAAAGACCCTCGAGCGAGGCGGAGATTGTTCCGCGGGTTCGAGGGGGATGTGAATGGGCCGCACGCTGGGCTTCTTTGAGTCCTTCCCTTTCTTCTGAATGAGAAGCAGGTCGTGGACCTTTGTGGGCTTAGCCGTCTTATCAGGTGTTTGTGTTTTTAAAAACGGTCTTAGTACCCCAATTATGGTGTCCCTAATTGTGTTACCCGACAGTAGCCCCCGAGGCTTTGGTCGAGTCATGGGATTCGGCCAAAGGGTAATTTCGGCGATTTCTCCCTTGACGTGTTTGGTCAAAGTCGTGCACCTGCTGGGCACGCCTGAGCACAAGCCCGACGGGTGTGACAACACGTCGGTCGGGGTAGTACGCCCGTGGGGGGAGTACTTCGAGGCGCACGCCTCTTTGTTTGTTTGTTTAAAGGACAAGACGTGTCTGCGCTGAGGGGGGCCAGGGCGACGATGGCGCCTGCTGCTCGGCAGCTGGTGCTTTTGTCACACTGTCCCGCGCTTCAGAGCCTTGGCCCTGGCTTCCCTGGTTGCTTTGTGATGCGCCGTTCGAGGGCGGCCGGCCTGAGCTGATGCTGCGCTGCTTAGCGTCCAGGGGCTCAGCTTTGCTTTATTTCATTCGGTCGCGTCTCGGCGTGGTAACCGAGGGTATCTTTTGCTTGTGGAGTGCCACGTCGTCACGAGCGATACAAGCCTCCGCTCTTTGACAAGCTTGAAGCTTGGCGCCCGGCGCAGCTATAAATAGAGGTCGTGAGTTTCCCTTTCCTCTCCAAACTCCCAGCTCTTTCTTCCAGCATTGCCCAACTCTTGGAATGTTTTCTTTGCCTTTTTGTGGCCGGCCCCCAGATGGGGTGGCCTGGCTTTTTTAGGCTTTTGGCGCTAGAAGAATGCTTGCGAGCGGTAGGGGAAGACCGGAGTGGGCGTGCGCTCCATCCCTCAGGTCAAGTGGGATTAGCAGAAGAGCATTGGGCCCGCGAGGTCCTGCTCCTGCGATGTCCCCTAGCCTGAAGGGGGGTGGAGACACTTGACCGTGGCGCTGGCGCCAGGTCCGGCGGCCATTTTTCGCATCGTCCCCTCTGGCAACAAGGTTGCTCTCGGGGAGATGGTGCGGAGGGCGCTGTCTGCCAGCTCGACCCCCCGCGTGGTCTTCGGTGGAGAAGACGCTAGAAGAAGGCTTGCGAGGAAAACATCCCGCGGGACCCGTGTGGTCTGGGGGCTGCTCCTCGCATCCCTAGCAGCCTCGTTGTTGCGTCAGCTAGGGGCTCGGTGCCTTTCTTCGCCGCTAGCTCCTCCCCAAGACAGGGAAAATTGCCACGTAGGTGGCAATGTGTTTGTATCTTTCGATGGCTTCGCGCCGGTAACCGTTTGTAATCTTTATTTGCATTTGGGCAATAAAATCCCCATCCTCTTCTACGGGGAGGATTACCGAGGGTATAGGGGTGTACATAGGGTTACGACCCTCGAATACGTGTGAAGTCACCTTCGCGGGGGCGCGCCAACGCACCCGCGGGTGTAGCCACCGAGGCCTTGGAGGAGAGTTTGTGCTCGTCCAAGGGCTATAAACGTTGTCCCACTGGGTAGCTTCACTGGGGCGGCTACCCAGCACCTTTTTCAGCCGGCATCGGCACTCTTTCAGCCGGCCTCGGCATTTTTAGTGCTGGTACAGTGGCCCGGCGTTCCGCTTAACCATTAGGAGAGCGCTCATCAATTGCGGAGGGTTTGATTAGATATGTGGAGCTTCACAATTGATGGTTGTCGTCTTATTTGAGGGTGCGGTTTGAACCGTGGTGTGCGAGGAGCCCCCCGAGCCCAGGTCCGTATGAGGGCATTCAGGGGAACCCTCGACTTCGATTACGACCCTCGTCGCCATTCCGCAGGGAGGAGGGGAGAAGCGCACCATGCTATCCATGCCCGGGCCGCGAGCTATGGCTGCTTTAGTGAGCTATTAGCGGATTGTTCAAGCGGACGTCCGTGCCCCGTTCGATAGGGGTCGGCTCGTGGTCCATGGACACGCCTCATAAAGCGCTCGCGAGGGTTCGCTAGGCGGGGCTCGAACCCATTCGGTAGGGTTCGAGGGCTCGATGCTCTCCCTCGATGGGATCCCCCTTCTAGGCACCCTCGACCGGCCTTGAACACTGCATAGGATGTCTCGAACTTCGCGTTCGAGGGTAGCTTGTACGGCACGTCCCTGCAGTTCCTGACTCTGGCGATCTAAGGCGCCTGTCGAACCCCCTGAAGGGCCAAGCTTCGAACCCCTGATCAGTAAGGCCTCGGAATGCGATTCCTTTGAGGGTAAAGGGACCCCTGAAGGAATATTCCGTCTTGGTTTGAAACGACGCAGAGTCGCGAGTCATGCGCGCGGATCTTCCGCTGGTGGTGGGCGACGTGGCCCGATTCGTGCGGTGCGGTGTTGGCGCGCCTTTTCAGGCGACAGCCTCGGGCAGACGAAGCGGCGTGGGTGGCAGCTGACGGATGGGATAACACAACAGTCGCGTCGCACCCGCCGGTTACCGTGCTGTATTATTGCTGCGTGCGCGCGTGGGAGACTCCGCGGTCGTGGGGCCCACCCATCAGTGATAGCAAAATCTACCGCATTCAATGCGGTAGATTTGGGCCGTGGCTGTGGGTGCGCCCACCGTGGTAAATAAAGATGGAGAGAAAGGGGATGTTTGGGTTCACCTGGCCATTTGCCTCCATCCTGCTTCGCCTTCTCCGCCTCCGTTGCATCCTGAGCCCGTAGCCAAGAGTGAGAAGGAGGAGGAAGAAGGAGAAAGAGAGAGAGGGAGAGAGAACCTTAGCCGTTTCGGAGCCTTCATTCCCTCATCCCCCCTCGACTTGCAGAGATGTCGGACATCCAGGAGCCCTTCCCGTGGGGGAAGTCCTCCACCACCGCCGCGGTTCTGGAGCAGCTGGTCGCCGACCGGCTGCTGCCGCGGAACTCCGACGCGGGGGCGCCGGCGTGGATTTCCCCGCACCCAGACGAGACCGAGCTGAAGCCCCCGCAGGGCTACGTCGTAAGCTTCGTGCGCCTCCACGAACGAGGCTTCGGCGTCCCCGTCAGCAAGTTCATGAGGGCCCTGTGCGAGTACTACGGAGTGGAGCTGCATAATTTCAGCCCCAACTCCATCTCACACGCAGCGGTCTTCATCGCCGTCTGCGAGGGGTACCTCGGCATCGACGTTCACTGGGACCTCTGGATTCATCTGTTCCGCAGCGAGCTTTTCGTCGAGAACGCGCGGAACCAGCCGAGGCGGTTCGCGCGCGCCGGTGGCCTGACACTCCATGTCCGCCCGACCCGGAAGAACTTTTACATCTCAAGCAAGATGACGACGAACAATGCCGGGTGGAGTCGAGGGTGTTTCTACCTTCGAAACTTTAGTGGCGCGCTCCCGGCGTTTACTAACAAAGTTCTTCGGGAGCGTCCGCCGAAGTGGGACTGGGGGGTGTCGCCCCCGGCGCAACAAGCCAAGCTCGAGAGCCTCACCGACGCGCTGGCACGTTTGGCGAGGAAGGGGTTGACAGCGGCAGCCGTCATCGCGAACCTCCACCGGCAGAGGGTGATCCCTCTCGTGGAGAGGGCCCTGCCGATTTACCAGCTCACCCCCGGGAGCCAGGTGGAGGGCTCGAGGACGTCGAACAAGTTTCTCTCCCGCACCGCCGCCGCCCGGAGGGCGAGGTATGCGGTGGCGGAGTTCCCTCAAAATCCCGAGGATCTCTGGAGGATCAAGATGCGCCCCGAGCCGGGGTACATTTCTCTAGTAAGTTTTGACCGCAAATTCGGCGTGTGTTGTGTAGTTCTCTTCTCCTGACTCCCTCTAGGACATGCTTTGCAGGGGTTGAGAAGCGGCATCTCGAAGCCCCCGGTCCCGGAACAACGCCTAATCAATCGCCTTCACGCGGAGAAGATGAAAAGGCGGAAGGACGCGGCGGAGGCCAAGGCCGAGAGGAAGCGGAAGAAGAAGGCGGAGCACGACAAAGCGCGCCAGCTTGCTCGCGCGGAGGGGAAGCCGCAGCCCGCCACGCCCGAGTCCTCGGAAGAGGATGAGGAGGAGGCCTCGGATGCCGAGGACCACGCTCTGAGGGGCGACGGGGAAGGTACGCGCGCGAGCCCCCCACCGTTCTACCTGTGGGACGAGGACGAGGGGGAGCCAGCGGTGGTGGAAGAGACAAGGGCCGCGGCCTCGACGTGCCTAACCCTCGAGGGGGCGGAGTGGGAGTCATCGCCGCCTGCGGCCGGCGAGGAGACGCCCGCACCCCAGGTGCTGATTCACGGCGACAAGGCTGCAGCGGGCGAGGAGTCGTCCGTGCTGGCAGTCTCAAGCCACCAGGCTGACACGAGGGGGGCGACCTCGGGGTAGTCTTCGAGGGGCGGCACGGTGGCTCGGGCTCGAAGAAGTGCCTCGAGGAAGCGGAGCATGAGTGCTCGATCTGGGTAAGTAATTTGGATTTCATTTTTGTTACGTGTTTGGTGGGTTTCTCGATCCCGTTGTCCTCAACTCGTGTCTCTTGATTTCCAGTCCCGGGGTTGTTCCCAAAGATGTGGTGCAGCTTGCCCCGGCCAAGGCTCTCAAGACCGGGGCACGCAGCACGCCGCACACTGCGCCACGACCCCTACCTGCTGTGGATCTCGAGGCGGCGGCCGCGAGGCTACGGGAGGCCATGGCTCGAGGGACCCAGGCGGCGCAGCAAGCTCGGGCACAGGAGGGGGACGGCGCCGGCCAGAGTGATGCCGAGGCGGCTACTCTGGCTGCCGACGCCGAGGAGGCCGGCTAGGGCGGGGCCGGTGGTGCCGCCCAGGCGGCCATTGAAGTTGAGGCCGGTCAGGGCGACGCGGCTAGTGCCGCCCGACCGGAGATGGAAGGAGAAACTGGCGGAGGCGCGCAAGAGCGCCCTGCCGGCCAAGCAGAGGAGGAGACCCTCGTCTTCGAGCCCTCGAGGGCCGAGGCCGAGGGCGTCATGGAGGAGGCAGCGGTGCAAGGGGCGCCGGGGGTGAAAGGAGCCCCCATCTCGGAGCCCACCGAGGCCCGAGACGAGGGTACGGTCGCGGTAGTGCCCGTGCCAACGGCGCAGGAGGGTGCGACGGCGGTGGTGGAGCTGCCAGACAGCAGCGAGGAGTACGGGGACTCGATGGACATCGACCCCGCTGCTGCGGCAAGCGCCGCCGCGCACATCGCCGAGTTCGCGTCGGCCGGCGCGGGCATGCTCGAGGCGGGGACGTCCAAGGGGGGCCATCTCGGGGCGATCGTTCCGTCCGGGGTCCCCTCGGAATTCCTCCGCAAGGAGCAAGAGGAAGAGGAGGCCTGGAACAAACAGATGGGCGTGGGTCGGGAGATTTTGCAAGCCCTCGACCGCGCCTTCCAGCTCCACCAAAATGCGGATTACCAGGTCAGCTAGGTAAATACTCCCCCCCCCCCCGAAAATTGCTCAGATTCGGTTTTAGTTTTTACGCGTCTTCACCCACATCCTCCCCCTTTGCAGCAGCTGAGGGAAATCTCGCGCGAAAAGAGCGCCGAGATGAACCGGCTGTACTCCCAGATGAGCCAACTCGGGCAACACAATGCCGAGCTGGTGCTCAAAAATATCGACGCCAACACAAAGATGGCCGATCTGGGGGCGCGTCAGCAGGTGCTGGAAGAGGAGCTGGCGCGGGTTGCTGGTGAGCGGGACGTCTAGAGGGCGGCAGCGGAGCAGAAGGCCCTGGAGACCGAGGCGCAAGCTGCCGAGCTGCAGCGCCTTCGGACGGAGCTCGAGGAGAGAGCTCGCGAGGCGGAGGTACAGAGCGCCGAGTTGCAGCGTCTCAGCACGACGCTCGAGCAGCAGAAGGCCGAGCTTCTCCACAAAGAGGTGGCCGTGGTTGCACTCACCGGGACCCTCCGGGAAAAAGGCGAGGCCCTCGAGGGGATGGAGGTGGCCCTCCAGAACATGGGGGCCGCCCTTAGAGAGAAGGAAGCCTCTTTGTGCTCGCTCAAAGAGGCCGCCCGGACCCAGAGGGAGGAAGCCCAGAAGGACATCACAGGTGAGTACCTTCGATTTTTCGTCGATTTATTTCTTTTCGTAGCTGATGTTGATTTCCTTTGCTCAGAGCTGAAGCAGAAGGTGACGGACGAGACCGCGGCGAAGGAAGCGGTCCATGCCGCGCTCACGGCGGCACAGATGGAGTTTGCTGAGCTGGAGCAGACCGCCGTGAGCGTGTGTCAAGAACTCGAGGGGGAGGGTGCCGTCTCGGGCAGTTCGGTGATCAGCCACCTGCGCGCGCTAGGCGGTCGGGTTGCCGAGCACGCCAAGAGCACCTTCCGCCTTGGTGTCCTGCGGGCAGATAACCTCCCCCCAGTATCCCGCAGCCTCACTCGTGCCCCCCTCAGTCCGCTCCCCCCTCAGTCGCCCCTGTCCGCCGCCAGCACGCCCCGTCCGCCGCCCGACCCCGGCCAGCCGCCCGCGGAGCTCAGCTAGCCGGTTAGATACACCAGTAAGCTGGACCGGTAGCAGATCTACCTGTCCCTACCAGTTAGCCGCTTGGAGAGGTCGGTTTACCGGCCCGGATAGGCGGTAAACTGTGACACTCTAGGTGTCTGCACAATAAAACTACATTTATTTCCTGTGCTTCATGTGTGAAATTGTTTGAGCAAGAGCCTATTTTAAAATTTTAAGGACCTTTGTGTAATTATGATTTGTTCCAAGGTCAACTTTATAGTTTTATTTGAATAGGATGTGTGATTATAGATTTTGTGGTGGGTTTATTTGAAAAATGTAGTGTAATCATTACTTGGCAGCAAAATTTACATTTCAGCCTAGATTTGATGTGAAATTGCCTTGGAAAAGACAAAAGTCCTTTGAATTCAAAATCCTTCTTATGTTTTCAAAAATAACTCGTTAACCTTTGATCAAATAAATTTTTGCACAACATCAAAGTTGTAGATCTTGAAAAAGTGAGCAACTTTCATGTTGCGCACTTTTCCATCTGAGCCCTAGATTAAAAGTTATTGCTAGTTCATAGTAAGGTCCCTGAAATTTCTGAAATTGCAAACAAGTCCACTTCCTTCAACCTCCAGCCTGCCTTCCTGCTTCCTCTCTGACCGCCGGCGAAGCGGCGCTGGCACCGCCGCTCTGGGCCAGCCGGCCACCTCCAGCTTGACGTGCCCCTCCCACGCGTCGCGCCAGAGCTTCCGCCGCTTTTCTACCCCTCGCGCTGGAGCTCCCTCCCCTCGCCACGCCGTCCTGGCCGAACTCCGCGGCCACCACCTCGCTGTCGCGGTGGCGAGCTCGCTGCAGAGCCCCGGCCCTCGTTCTCGCGCGCGCATGAGCACTACAAATACCCCAGCAAGCCGAGCCTCTCGCTCTTTCGCTTTTCCCCCACTCCGACGCACCGGAACACCTTCGCCGCCCCTTCCATTAGCGCCGCCGCCCCTGCTCGTATGCGGAGCCACCCCTCCGCCACGGCTCGACCTAAATCGAACCCACCAGCACCTTCATCTTGCTTCACTGGTCCTCCTCGGCCCGATTTCCTCCGCTGTAGCTCACCGGAGCACCGACTCCGCCGTTCTTCTCCGCCGTCGACCCGCCTGCTCTCGTCGCGCCGCCGCTACAGCCCACCCCGACCTCGATTCCGGGCATCTACAGGTGCGCACGGACCTTGTGAACCTCCCCAGCCTCTCCACCCTCGCTGCCGGCGATCGCCGTCACCGGATTTGGCCGGTCAACCCCGCGCCCCTTCTCTGACCATGGCCAGGGACCTCGGGTTAAAAGGAGCAAAAACCCAGGGGGTTATCTGCATAGCCCGTGACTCATGTGAATAGTGGCAGCAAGGACCTTTTTGTTATTTTAGTTACAAACTTTGAAATCCCATAGAAATTCGTAAAAAAAATCAGAAAAATGCAAACCTATATGTTTTGGAATCCTTGAGAGTAGCTCTATGCATTAGAATCATAATATGTTGGGTGTTAGTTGAGAGTTTTTGCTGTAAAAATAGATTTGTGTTACTAGTGCTTAAATGCTAGTTGTTTTTATCTTTTCTATAACTGATGTTTGAAGCAAAGTTATGCTGTGAAATTTTTATGGTAGAGTAATCATGTGATGCCAAAGTTTTTATAAAAATTTCGTGGTCAGTTCTCATGTGTAGCTATAGCTTTGATTTAATGCATGTTAAGTGAGCTTTAATTATGATAAATAGTTTCCCTGCTTAGAAAATTCTGAGAATTTTTGTGTAACTCTAATTTGGTCAGATATCTATGTATGTAAAATTTACGATCCATAATCAATATAGAACTACCTGTACTAAATAGTTTTTTTATATGTGGTTTATTTTTGTCTAATTTATTACTTCATTTTTGTGCCTAGATAAATTCTGAAAATTTATGAGGTGTTCATAAGAATATGAAGTATGTTCTGAAAAATTTTGGGCATCATAAGTGTTGTAGTTTGTTCTGAAGAATTCAATTTTGTTCTAAGTGTTGTCTGAATAATTGAATTGTTCTGAATAAATGGCTGCATATTTTGGTACGAATTTTATAGGATAGATTACTCTGTTTACCTTATGTTTGATGTAATTTTTGATGAATTTACTACTAAATGTGTGCTGAGTTAGGTATTTATTAGCAAACCATAAATTGCAAGCTATGGGAATCAATTACAACTTGTTCATAAAGTTAGTGAGCTTCTTTTGTGCTGTTGATCATGATACCTTGTGTAGTTAGAAATATTAGTTATCTACTCTATAAACGATTGCCCATATGCTAAGTTGTGTTGCTATTTGTAGACTATAACTTTATCGTGAAATGTATGTGGTTGTGGTAATACTGTTCTTGCATCACATATAGATACAACTGTTCTATCGGATGGGACGTACGAGCTGATCCCGGAGTCCGAAGAAGGTGATCACGAAGCCCAAGTGCACGCCTCTGTACTGACTGAAGACCCGGACCAAAGTCCGGAAGAGCCCAAGGCTATCTTAGCTAGCGACTACCGAGAAGGCAAGCCCCGGACATAACCTATATTTTAAATTATTATCATCTATTGTTTTACTTACTTGTGCATTTACAGTTCTTAGGATTTGAATTGAAACCCTAGATGCATGATCCTAAGAACCTATGTACTGAACACTAGACCTAAGTTCAAATAATTGCTAAGCTTATAGTACCTGTAAAAGTCAAGTGATTGCCTGTCACTCGCGAGCTCTATAGGAATTGCTTGTGTACTTTCTGCTATCAATATAAGGACGATGGACGGGGTCGTGTTCGATATCATGACCTTGTGTGAGACCCCGTCTGTATTGATGAACTTGCTAAGGTCGCGGTGTGTGGTAGTGTTGGTTAAGTTTTTGAACGTACTAGCCACATGCCGTAAATATGGTACGCGGTAAGCCAAGTAGCCGATTGGACCGGGGAGTGGATATACCTTTCACTCTCTCTTAGAGATAGATTTTATTTTTATGTTGCGCAACACCGCGGCTACAAGGGACGAGGTTGGTGCCCTGTAGTCGGGGAGAGTGACCCTATCCAACAAGCCAGAAAGAAAGGTAAACGGTTGTTCGGGAACGACCCGACGGCATTCCAAACATGTGTGTTAGGTCTGCCTGGCTAGGTTAACAAATTCGATTCGAATCGTCCGCTTCTCACAGTTTGGGACTGCTTGATCTCTTTGCCACATATAGTAACAAGTGCAACATTATTATGATCAATCTTGATGTTTGTTTAAAATTCTACCATGGTTGAATAGTAGTTGCTTACATAGAATGGTTAATCAACTAGAATCTTGGAAGTTAAAATTTGAAAGTAAGGACCTACTCTTTATTACTTTTCTGCAAAAGAAAAACCAGAGCCTCATAGAACCCTGCATAGTCTTGTTAGGTGGGCTATGTATACCCGTTGACGGTTAAGTCTTACTGAGTATTAGAATACTCAGGCTTGCTGTTGAAACCCTTTTTCAGGTATGAGTTTTGAGGACCAGATCGCTAGTTTGTCTTGGCCCTACTCTTTGCCTCCTGGCTGGTCCGTAGAGTGGGATCCGTCTTCGGCCGGCAATGACCCTGACGAGTGATACCTTGCTTGGGCTAGCTTGGTATACTTTTGCGACGTGTTGTAGCCGTCGTGTTTTGTTTCCGTTGTCTTAAACTCTGAACATGAAACTTTTGGCTTGTATAACTGTTTTACAAAGTTTGGTTCTGTAATAATGCTTTAAACTAGTTTGTAATAACTACTGTGCTTGTGTTGTAAAATATGTGGTTGTACTATCTCTGGACTCGCCTTCGTGCGGGGTATGCTTGTTCGATCCGATAACCGGTGGTTGTATCGGGACGTTACCCGACAGACCAAAAACTGTTCCGTTTGAAGTGCGTTTGTGTTGGTGTTACATTTATGGTGATGGCCAACGCACTTGAGCCGGGATAATTCAAGTGGTTCTACCACATAAACCGCCCATGAGCGGCGGTAAGCCACCGCTAGGTAAATTTTTTACTAATTATGATATATGGTTGATTGCAGGGGAGTTCACACATGCTACTCAGGACACCGACCATGGAGCACCGCAATCGCAGAGGAGAACAGGTGGACCGACGGACAACGACACTCCATAGTACTCTTTTTCCTCCTACAGCGATTCCAGGCACTCTTTTCACTACCACATTCCTGACATCAGCATGCAGCCACCGACGAGATGGGTGTACGAATGGGAAGACCCCCATTTTTACACTATGTTAGTTCAGAAATAGCAGACAACATCGGCGTGGACGGGCCAAACTTAGCAACACTATAAGGCTGACCTGCTTAGAGTGCGAGGTATCGCTTGGAGGTCCACCGCCGAATACCAAACCGCATTACAAATGGGGGTCTTCCCATACCTACGTTGAACTTTTATTTCATGTGTATAAGTGTATGACTCTGTATTTGTATGCACGCTTATTACTATTGTATGTGTATGCATAATTATAAATTGTTGCTTTGGTGTGGTCATTTATATTAATATTTGCATAGCTCATGCCGAAATTTCCTTTTATTTCACACCGGGGATCTATTTTGTAACTGTCGGAAAATTTCTTTAAATCACCGTTATACCGGCCAAACCGGCCGGTATACCGGTCTAACCGGCTGGTATACCTGTATTCTCAAATCACCGGTATACAGGCCAAACCGGCCGGTATACCTGCCAAACCGGCCGGTATACCGGTACGAACCGGTTCAACTGTGAAATTTGAATTCAAATTTGAAATCCACCGGTACCGACCAGTTTCCGGCTAAACCGGACCGGTATACCGGTACCAGATCCGGCGATTTGGCCAGTCCGGTCGGTAATTAAAACCATGGCTG